>NC_056735.1:772999299-773019299 GCF_019279795.1 Protopterus annectens
CGAATTCGACTCTGTTGCAGAACTTTCAATATTTTAGACAGTTTACTGTTGTGAACATCGAAGATTTGAATTACAGTTTTGATAGGTTTACATTCACATCTTCGATGTTTTGATAGTAAACTATATATATATATATATATATATATATATATATATATATATACATATATATATCTATGCCACATACTGATAGATAAAGGGAATCATGTCTGAGGGGAATAGGGAGAGACATATTCGTATACATAGCTGTCTGTATGTACAGAGATATTTTCACATGTCAGTTCTTTAGGCAGATGAGGCATCAGGCATGGGCTGAAATTAGCTAAGTGTAGGAGTGTGCCCAGTGTGACTGTCAGTACTTACAACGAGACTCCAGGCCAGACCTACCTGTACTTCAGTCTGGGATTTTGTGTGCTACAGTCATTTGGCTGCTGCAGGCTGCAGCTGATTCAACAGTCCAGCACCTCCCTCATATTTTGTCCAAGGGATTTCCCTGGCTGTGTGCTGAATGTAATATATGACTCATACCTAGCAACAGCACATACTGTAACAGACTGTACAGTGTTTTGCATCAAACGTATGGTACATTTTACATAGCATTGTGATTTTCTGGTTCATCCGTGGCAAATCATTATAGACTGATGTTAGGAAATGATGACAGACATTTGAGTTAATGGCTCCATACACACCAAGGAACCCATGCTACTGCACGACCTGTTATTCTCTGCACTTTCTACATTTGTCTGGCCATTAGTTAATCCTTCTCCTTATATTTCGGCCTTTGTCCCACTACTGTTCATGCCTTTGTCCAGTTTTCCTACTGTAAGTGGTTGTAGGTATGCTGTGACTGGGATACATGATGTAACACCATACACACAGGGTTACAGTCTTCACACCTCTGACTGTACATGTTTTGCAGGATGTCCAGCATTCTGCCCCATATGCCTGCTCTGCTCCTCAGACAGTTGTGTTTTTCTGGTAATATACTACTAAATGGAGTTCACTGAATTGTAAGTACTAACACAGTTAAGTGATGACCTTTACATCCTGCTGCTACTCTGACTTGTTACAACCTGCTGTTATACTAGCCACCTTCTAGGTTACTTAGAGCATGTATAATGTCTGTAGGTTTGGCCCTCTGTCTCTCCATTGTCTCTGGCTTTGTCCAACTTTCTTGCAGTAGCTGATTGTGACATATTGACAGTCTGTGGGACTCCTACCATAGGAGTACCTCACATGCAAAAGTTGTAAGTGCAGCCAGCTTTGAACCATGAGCACCATCAGCCATTCTAATGTACCTAGCCCACTGAGCCAAGCCAGCCACCAGAAAGTGAGATTTAATTCCTCACACTATCAACAGTAGACAGACATATACTTTGACTCCTGCATATTGTGGAAATAGAACATGTAGCCAGGTTGTTTGGGACAGCCCTGGGATTGTGTGGTCTGCTGCTATATCCTTGTAAACATGCTGTTACTGCAGTTGTATAGGAACACAGATATGTTGGGGGTAAGGGACTCTAGCATTGACAGTCATACGTCTGTACTGTAACCCCACTGTTTGGCATTTCCCTTACATACTGCAGTGGGTTTTGCTGCCTTGTCATCTAATGCATATTATGGGGCAGCCAGTATTGGACAGAATACCTGTTGTCCAACATAGCTGTTAGTTCTCTGCAAGTAGCCCAGTAGCCCACTCTATTCCTTGCATACATGCAGCAGGTCCATATGTATGGTACCATAGTCTAGTACCCCAAACATTTGTTGTAAAGGAGAGTGACTTGCCTTGTGAACACAGCAGCTGAGATACCTGTGTTTCAGGGCTGACTCTGATGCAAGTAGTACACAACCAGTACATGGTAAGGTACAGGTTGTGTGGGGTGACTGGCATCCTTTTTACTATGTATGTGAGTCAGAGTAATTTCAGTCCCTAGGACCCTAGGTTGTCAGTGCATGTGCTATGCAATTCCTCTTTGCCAAGGCCAGGGCATACTTGGCATGCCTACATCTGCCTAAAGGGACAGTCTTGGGGGGGGTCCCTCTCTGAGTCCCCCTGTGGCTGTGGCTGTGGGGACCTTGGCACTGATGAGGGACTGTGTGTCCCTTCCCTGTGATGATCCTGCCGTAGCTGTTTCCGGAGGATCATATTGTGTAGCATGGCAGATACTGTGAACATGTGCACACATGTGGCTGGAGAGCACTGCAGGGCCCCACCAGATATATCGAGGCACTGGAACCATGACCTAAGCAGCCCAAACACATGCTCTATGATGTTCCTAGTTTGCGCATGTGCCTCATTATGGTGTTCTTCGGTAGGTGTGTGTGCATTTCTGATGTGTGTCATCATCAACTGTTCCAGTGCATAGCCAGCATCCCCTATTAGATGGCCATATGGGATGTCCCCCTGGCAAACATCTGGTACAGCTGTGATGCGTGCCAGATATGGGAGTTGTGATAACTGACAGGGCTGCCAGCACACACATTCATGATAATGCCCTGGGCATTGCACATGGCCTGGCAGTTGATGGAGTGATACCCCTTGCAATTGACAGAGACTCTACCTTCCTCACCGGGTGGTGGTTTGATGTGTACATGAGTGCAGTCTATGACACCCAGTACCTCAGGGTAGTGTGCTACATGGTAGAAGAGATACATACTGCTGGCCATCTCCTCAGGGGTGCGGGGTAAATAAATGTGGTCATTGGCATGTGTTTGCATGGCAGGCAGGAACTGGTGGAGTACCCTGGATGCAGATGCTTGTGAGACCCCAGCATGTCCCCAGTTGGTTTGTGGAAAGTACCTGTAACTAGTATTATAGGGGCTACATATTCCTTTGTTTCCACTGGGATGGGTTCCCCTCTGTTGGCTCTGGGTCTGAGTTGAGGACACCAGAGCTCAGTGAGTTCTTGCAGTACATCCTTGTCCACCTTGTAGCGCTCTACAATCTCCAACTCATGTAGCTCCTGGAAGGTTACCCTGGGCCTGAACACTCTTCTACTTCTCAATCTAGGCCTATTGTCAGCAGCAGCATCAGCACTGATCTCAGCATCTAACACACACACATGTAGCAGAGCAGCAGCAGCTCCTAGCATTCTGTCAGTTAAAATTCCCAATCTGTGCTCCAATGGTGCAGAGTATGGGGGAAAAATCAGATTGTACGGTGTATTATAATTTATAGTGCTGTGCTACAGATGCAGCCTGTGTGACTGGCTAACTGTCATGCATTCCTCCTGCCAAGGAACATCATTGTGGGGTTTGAATGGCCCATTGTAAGTGGAACAGGGGTTATCAGTAATTTATACATGATTGGCTTTCACAGGCAACTTCCTTTTTTTTTTTTGCTCTGCTAAGAACTGCGGTGCAGTGCGCAAACCTCCACCGCTGGTATAAACAATGCTCAGCAATCATGGACACAACCCCATGGACGGGCACACTCAGCATTGCTCAAACCAGCTAAAACATGCACCCCACAGCTAAACTAAGCTTAGCAGCACTGGACACCCCCCTGCTTAGCTGAGCAGCACGCCAAGCAAACAGGTGCCACTGAGCTCCAATCAACTTAAACATATAGTGACACACCCCCTTTTAATGTCAGCTATCTCTTTTGTGGATATCAACATGATTCTGGGACTACACGGATTTTATCTGTGGACACAGTAGCCCATTTTTGCTATTCAGTAACCCCAACTCATTTGCATACAGATCAGTGCAAACAACCTGGATTATTCACTATTCCAGGGCCTGCCTCTTTAGCAATGACTGAAATCTACCATTGTACATACTCCATGCAGGGCCCTATAATGTATTGTTCTCACATATTTCTTATTTTTAGTTTTTAAACTTTTTAATACTTTTTTTTGAATAACGGCACGCTTGTGCACTGTTGCGTACCTCGCTAATGTAGTATGGGTATTAAAAAAATTATAGTGCATTATTTTGCATTTTTTTGGACATACAGGGCATAGTTTTGCACATATCTGTGCCTACTATGCAGTTTCTGATCTTCTAAATGGACTTTTACAACCCCCGTTCCATTTTTACTATCTGGTACATGAAAATTTTCCATGTACAGTTCATACACCAACACGGGGTCTGCAGGAATGCCTTTCTGTTTGCTAGATTGCTCCAGCACTCTCATTTACATGCAATTCATCTGCTTATGAGGTAATTTACATGCCACAAACACTTCTGTGTCCACATGCTCTTGCATACCATCTGCTCTGTTTATTGGATCGCATGGCTGCTTACTTCCATGTAAGCTCCATGCCACTATACCTACATGGAAAATCACTCCATGTAGGCTTTATTGAATTCCCCCCACAGTCTGAAAAAGGGCAACAATGTCTATATCACCTGCTTAAACAAAACTAAATAACTATCTAACTAATTAAATAAAATGGGAGATTTGTAGTATTACACATGATGGAGAAGCATCAGTTTTGAGACAAACTGCAGCAATGTCTACACACTACTCTCACAACAAAATTATTAAATATTTAATTATTTAGCTTTCTTTATTTCATTTTCTTTGAAACAGGTGAGGGGGCAGAGTGGGACGTTGTGTTTTTCATCCATGACCAAGCAACAGGAAATAAACACCTAAAGATGTTAACAAATGTTAAATAAATAAAGATCAGTAGTATAAATTATGAAGTACAACAGTAGTATAAATTATGAAGTACAAACTCACCAATATAAATGTAAGATATATTTTTAGAGCCGCATACGAGGCAGTAAGATGAAAAAACAAGCTATATGCCACATTCCACTTTTAAATTAAAAAACAAATAGCAGATATATAGTAGATTGTTCACTGATGGGTAGGACATCACCACATAACTATTCTTGTTCATTTTAATGCTAGAAGCAGGAGATCAGTAGTAACTCCTGGCATCTGAGATAAAAGAGAAAACAAGTTATTTAACATATATTCCATGCAGACAGCATACTTATTTGTAATACACTAATACTTTCTTAATATTTCTACTTGAAGACAATTCTGTGCATGGTGTAATCCTTATGCTCTCTGTGGGGTACTGTAGCGCTCATGTCCCCATATTGTATATATTTGAAAGCAATCAAGCATATGTTAATCACAACAGATCTGTCATATCCTTTTCTGTATGAAGCTAATACAGTAGCAGGCTACTGTACATGTCATACTGGGAGTATGGTGTGTGGTACTTTACTTACATGAACCACAGATCTCATGCTGAGGAGTGCCACCACTGAGCTATTCTTGATGAACAATTATTTATACTGACAGAAAGAGCTCTCACATACACACGCACAACACACACACACACACACACACACACACACACACACACACACACACACACACACACACACACACACACACACACACACACACACACACACACACACACACACACAGACACACACACACACACGCACACACACACACACACACACACACACACACACACACACACACACACACACACACACACTTAGATTACACCTAGTTACTTGATGACTTAATAGATCACTGCCTGGATTGTGCACCCGTGACTGCTATGCTACTGGCTAGCTGCAACAGAAAATATTTTAACATTGCATTCCCTTATTTAAAGAGTTATAATCCTTATCCTACCCATCTGGATGTCACCAAAAGCATAGGTTTTGGGCCATTTGAGTCATCATCCCTCCCCTCGCTGCTGCTGAGCTGATGAACAGTGCACTACTTCTTATACTTAACTATTAACTTAAACAGTTAAACTTAGTCTGAGCTGTGGACTGAGGAAGAAATACAAGATAATACAGCCACCAACTCTTTGAAGAATCATAAATAAATATATGTAGTTTCATTGAAATAAAAAAAAGTACACAACAATAAAAAAAACACGTACTGTTTCAATTTGAATCACCATGCCCAAATCGGAGTTACAGCCAAGCCAAGACAAAATGAAAGAAAGGCAAGACACTGATGTCATTGCACATACCTCCCACACATTGGTGACGGCATGGTGACATCATCATCATCATAAAAAAAAAGGGGAAAACAAATTGGGAATTAAGGGGGCCACTTGGGAATTTGTGGCACCCCATTATTTTGCCCTCAAAACTGGTAACTACTGAGCAGTTTGGTATGGTTGAGAGGTATGATTCCAGGGCTCACAATTATGGATTTCCCAATTACAATGGAGAGACAAACAGAAGATTATAATAAAAGCTACTTAAACACAAGACACATAAATGCATCTTCTGTATATAGAAAGCTCAGGATATTACTGTATATGCAATACTCTCTATACCGAAGTGTGCAGTCTGCATAACAGAAGTATATGACAAGGTATGAATCTTTTACCTGATAAAACTAGGCATTATTTGCTTCATGGTAGTATGATTTCAAATCTAGCATGAGAGGAGTGGAGGTAGCAGTCCTCAATTGGGAATAAAGATTTTTTCTCCTACCTTAACCAATGCAAACCAAAGTTCCATTTTTCTTAAAGTTTTATTTTGTTATAGTACAGTTCTTTATTGAATGTAGTTTTGTAATGCAGATTTTCAGCATTCTGAGGTTCTGACTTGCAATTTTTGACACCTTTCATTTTGCTGTTTGGCTCATCGGTCAAACTGGTGTGGCATGCACCCTGTAATTTTGTTTAACATTTCTGCTAATATGTGAAACATGACAGTTTAAGTGTGATTGCTTCAAAATAAAAATAATTCTACATCGAACAGTACCATAGCTCTGAGGTAGGATCTTTGTATGCTAAGTTAGGTGACCTGGATAAAGTGACACTGCTGAGACCTTTTGGTGTACTAGTGTAGTGCAGAAATCTCAATACCTCAAACATCTTTCATTGTGGAAGTGACATTCTTGATCTGACATCAGAGTTCAATGTTTACTACCTGTGGTGGGCTGAGTAGTTCTTTTACTACAGAGAGTAGCTAATACTGACAATCAACCCTCTAGACCCCTACTTCTATAAACAAATTAGCTATGCAATAACTTGGGCTTGGAATTCATGAGACAGGCTTTGTCTTTATGGGTACATTCAGTTAAAAAGCCTTAATGTACCAAAAGTAAAAAGTAAAAAGTCATGGACATTCAAAAGCCATGTGGATGAAACATGGCATGCCCTTAAGGGGTCAGTTGCATCTATCCCATGGACCTCCATTACATGTAAACAATGAAAACTATAACTTTGCTAGGTTTTTCTTGCAGTTCTCACTAAATATATATGGAGAGAGCTATTTCAGATAATTGAGCAGCCAGAATATTGAAACTCACAATGCTGAGACCAAAACATCGGCATTACAAAACATTGACAGCAAAAGAAATACATCCAAGGCACAGTTTTTGCAGGGGGCAATCTCCCTTGCACTACGCATGTGGGAGGTTGTGCTCCCAAACCCCTGCTAATTATATATACCAACTCCAAGACCAATCTGGAGCTGGGAAAGGGCAAAACGCCACTCCTTGCTGTACAACATTGAACAACCACTTACTGCCACACTTTGATGTTTTGAAGTGTTGATGTTTTGGTCTCAGTATTGTAGGTTTCAACTTTCTGGCCACTTGGTTATCTAAAATAGACCTGTGTATATATATGTATTGGACTGTCTGATCTCGGACAATCCTATATATAAAATATATATATATTATATATTGGAGTGTCTGAAACCAGTCTCTGGCTTAATTCCAGGCACCAATTCCCTGTATATAGAGAGAGACTGACTTTTCTCTGACAATTAGGAATAATGCCTTCCTTTTATTCACAATGGAGTTGATTGGAACTACAGTAGCAATCCAGCAAAATCCTCTCTCCCTAATACATTGAAGCTGCTGTCTAACTGAAAGGAATGTGTTAGTTTACAATGACAACTTTAGTTTATTCTTTATAAAAAATAAGGCACCATTCACACACTATGTACAAAAAGACTGCTGTTTGTACTTAGTAAAACCCTTTACTGGGTAACATCTGCCACAGTATGCTTTAGTGCTCCCCCTCCACCTTGAAATCCTTAAATTCATATCCTTTGGATGATGAATACGATAAGCCTTCTGCATTGTGTTAGGTTGAACCTGCATGGTGTTTGATGTTGATTCTAAGTAGCTGCGGTGAGAGGGCCCACTGACAATTTTGTATTACCATTTTGCTGCTTGTGAAACCAAATGGGGAGAAGTGATCACTTATCAATGTGAATGCTATCAAGTAAATACCATTTTAAGGCAGGGAGGGCCCATTTTATTGCTATACATTCTGTCAGTTTTTGAGTATTTTATGTCAGCCCTGCTTAACTTGTGGTTCATATAACACACTGGGTGTTCTTCCACATTCCTGAGCTATGAGAGTATGGCCCTAGACCCACCTCTGATGCATTTGTGCACACTAGAAATGGCTTACTAATATCTTGGGAAGCCAATACAAACTCTAATTACAGTGTCTCATTTGTCTGAAAGCATTATCTGCTTTCAAGATTTATTTTATTTTTAGGGGCACTTTTTTCATTTAGTTAATTCAGTCAGAGGCCAGGATCTTATCACAGAGTGAGGCACAGACTTTCAGCAGTACCTGGCCAACCTTAGAAATGCCCTCACTTTTTTAAGAATGATGGAGCCTAATAATTCATTGGGTTATGACATGCCACAAGTACTTTATGTCAGTCATTCATAGTTTGGTTTTAGAAGCATTAGCAGTTAACTTTGCCTCTTTTACTACATCTAAGACAAGTTGTACCTTAGCCAGATAAGAGTCCCAAGCTTCAAAATGAATGATAATGTCATTCAGATAAGCAGTAATATACTTGTTATGGGGTTTTAAGACTAGATCAATGAATTGTTGAAATATTGCAGGTGCTCAATGCAATACAAAGGGGAAGATTTTATAATAAAGCAAGCCACCAGGGGTAGAAAAAGCTATTTTCTCACTTGCTTCATCTGTTAAGAAAATTTGGCAATACCCCTTCATTAGATCTAGTGTTGATAAGAATCTTTCCTTCTCCTATTTCTGTCTCTCTCATTAACTCATTTACCCTAGGTTATGGGAAACTGTCAAATTCTGAAATGTAGTTCAGCTTCTTAAAATCATTACTGAACTTAGAAGTTCTATCAGGCTTTGGGACTAACAGTATGTAGTTATTCCATTCATGTTTTAACTCCTTTATTACTACCCCATCTTAAACATCTTTTCATTATTTTCTCAGGTACATCCTTTCTTAGCGACTCTGCTATTCTGTAAGGTTTTAATCAGGGCCAGTAGAAAATTGCAGACATGCAGAAATATTTTTCAAAAATTGCAGGAAAATTGTGAGCTTCAGTATCTTACTCCAGCTATGGCCTACTTGACAGACATAGTAGTATACGTAGGTACTTTCGTCTATGGGCTACTTGACAGATGTGGTAGTATAGGTACTTTCTTCTATGGGCTACTTGACAGATGTAGTATATGCAGGTACTTTCATCTACTGGCTACTTGGCAGATGTGATAGTATATGTAGGTATTTAAATTTAGAGTTTTCTCTTAAATGCAGTGCAAACTAAGCTTTGCATGGTATTATTTCAAGGCCTTCAAACCTCCTAAGCAGCACAATACTTACATATTAGGTTTTCATTTGGGTACCTTATCTTGAAAAGATTATAGTGAAAACATAACCACGTATGTCTGTTTTGCTGAAAAAATAGCCCATAAATCAGTTAGTGAATTGCTGCCCTATCCCACAGTGCATTTAGGTGCAAATTTTAATTCAAAATATATTTAAAAGCAAAGAAAATAAATTAACAAACAAATCAGGTATGCAAAAGGTACCTCAGGTGGTGGATTTGTGCAGAACAGCTTTTATAAGGCCGCCCTTTCATACTTCCTCAGCCCAAGGCCATAGTGATCATGGACACATCCCAATTTCGGTATGAGGGGACACTTCTTGGGAAGGACATTCCAAGGCACCTGTTACACAGAAGAGGCCAACACACATATCAATGTCCTGAAAATAAGAACAGTTCTTCTAGCACTGCAGGCTTTCCAAGACTGTATCCCTGTTATGATTCAGATGGACAATATGCCAGTATCTGGTATATCAACAAACAAGGAGGAACCAGATCTTACCCCTTATGTCAAGAAGCTCTAAGAGTGTGGCAATGGGTGAGCTCATCCAATTGATTTCTGATAGCAACTCACATTCTGGGGAAATCCAGCATGATAGGAGACAAGTTGAGCAGGTCCATCCTATTGCCTCATGAGTGTCTCTCAACAAGAATATTGGGGAGAAGATATTCCATGAATGGGGCTAGCTGTCCTGTGACCCCTTTGCATCTCCCCTTAACAAGTACAACAGTTTTTTTGCCCTGATCCCCTTTATGTATACCCTCCAACTCCTCTATCCCCGAGTTTCTTCAGAAAGCATCTTGACTGCAGAGCACAGTAATCCCCATTGCCCCTTAATGGCCTCATCAGATTTGGTTCATCTTCCTTTGGCCTCATTTAGTTAATCCTCCTTGGATCCTGGATCCAATTTCAGACCTTCTGTCTCACCTGACAGACATAATTCACCAGGACATTTTGGGCCTAAAGTTGACCGCATGGTTTCTCCAATTCCATTGATAGCTAGACAGTCCAGGCTCTCCTCCCCTGTACGTCACATTCTTTTGTCTTCCCATAAACCTTCCACTAGGAAGATTTTAAAAAAGTAAATGGAAGAGATTTGTTTTTGGGCACAACAGAAAAACATTGAATCCTGTTCAGCACCAGTAGCCACAGTTCTTGAATTTTTGGCTACTATTTTTAATGAAGAGTTAAATTACAGTTAGCTGGTATTTCTAATTTTTATGTTGGAGTTGACAATTCTAATTTAGCTCTGTAAAGCAATTATTAATGGAATAATTTTTACTAAAACCTCCCTTTAAAGATCCTACTCCACCATGGGATTTGAATTTAGTGTTACAAGCCCTGACTCAGTCACCAGCTGAACCAGCTGCAAAATGTGAATTAAAGTTTTTAATGTGGAAAATGATATTTTTGGTATCCACTACATTGTCTAGGAGAGTTTCAGAACTGCAAGCGTTATTTTCTAAACCTCCCTATTTGATTTTTCATAAAAATAAGGTGTCCTTACGATCCAATCCATCTTTTCTTCCTAAGGTGTTGTCAGAATCCAACATTAATCAATCTGTCAACCTTCCAGTATGCTTCCCAAATTCCTCCAATAAAGTGGAATACATTTTACATTTGTTGGTCGATCACAGACAATTACATTTCTATCTCCACAAAATTAACTAATTCAGAAAATCAGATAAATCACATTAATTATTTGTCTCCTTTTCAGAATCAAGATTGGGAAAGCCTGATACCAAAATAACGTTAGCTAAGTGGCTGATTGCATTTTCTTTGTGTACAACAGATTGGGTTTATCCCTGCCAAAACCCTTGAGGGCTCATTCAACTAGATCCATGGTGACCACTTCAGTATTTTATCCAGATATTCCACGGATGATGTTTGTGCTGCAGTTACTTGGGCTAATCCTCATATGTGTATTACGCATTACAAAGTTGATCTGGTCACCAATACTCAGGAGTATCTTTTCTGAGAGTCCACCCGTGATTCTGGTAGCTGGGGACTCTGTCCCACATGTCGAGGAATGACAACATCAGATAAAGAAGTTAGGTACTCACCATAATCTTTCCAACTGTGTTATCTATTTTCATACTTCCTTAACTCCACTCCCTCTAGCCCCCTACCTTTCTTGTTTATGACTTCTGGAAGAATGAAAAGATACTGGGGAAACAAAGCTCTTCCTTTTGAACTCCATATAGTGGTTTCTCATATAATCATTATTTCTTACATTATTATTTAGCAATAAAAAGCAGCAAACAAGATCTGAGGTATGGAGGGGGACTACTGCATTATGGGTAAGGGAGTAGCTCAAGAGTTTGCAGTAGTAGCTAGCTGTAAAAAGTGGGTGAGTCAAATCTGAGGATCGGATCTACACCCACATGTTGAGTAAGAATGAAAATGGACAACACAGATGGAATGTTATGGTGAGTGCATAACTTATTTTCCATGTCTCTGTAACCATAGCGTTTAATAAAGAAATGTAAATGCCAAACACTTCAGCACAAACTGTTTTTATGGTGGTAGTATTCTTTAGGTTCTAGTGATTAAACATAATTTTGTAAGTCAGAGTAAACACAGTAATTATTATGTTTGTAATATTTTGTAAATAACTTATAATATCTCAGCAACTTCTCAAGTTACACACATACTGTCAGCAGCATTTAGTTCAGCCGGATGAGAGTTTTCATATGAGGCTAAGCAGTACTGTCTGTGCTACCTGGTTATTGAGATATTTATAAAAACATAAAGTTTATATCTGTATAAATAAATATTATATGAACAATGATTGCTATTTCTTTTTCTGCACTAGACAGTGATCAAATATCAATACAATTGAGTCTGCCACTGTCTAAGCTTTAAGATGAAATAATTTAATAACTTGTATACATCATGGTTTTGGAATTATTAACAGAAATATGAGCAAGCAAATTTGATGCCTAGAGGCATCAGTAGGATGTAACTGCCAAAGCACCTGGAGATGTCACGCGGCTGTAATGAGGTAACATTCAAGGTTAACCATTAATAGCAGGAAAACTCAGTCATACAAAAAATTAAAACATTGTACTCAATGCCTCATCCATATGAATGGTGACATTTAGACCTCTTCTCAGAAATGCACAGTTTAATTTTCTTTGTTACAGAAAAGTTATCTGAGTACCTCTTTTAACTCAGTGTCCATGTGATCAGTGTCTAACACATAGCTTGAATGATGAAATCAGGCACAGAATAAATCAACTGATAAGTAAGCTATCCTGGCATTCCTTGCTATATACCACAACATTTTAACTGCCGCTATCATTTGTTATATTTACTTGAAGATGCAAATTGTTTCATTATTTTTATTCTAAAATGTATTGACATAAACTATACAAAAAATGTGGCTTTTGTGTGTAGAACAAGATGAAAATTGCAGAAATTAAGGAAAAATGCAGGTGTTATTTGTTGAATCAGTCTTGTCCTATCACCTAATTCTGAAAATACATCTTTATTATGTTACAGAAACTCTCTTACCTCTTGTGTCTGTGGATTAGATAGTTTATCATCAACCTGCACTGCATGCATAGAAATCAATATACCTTCTCCACCCATTTCATTCACTTTTGCCATTAAGCATACTACAGAGGCCTTACTTCTTTCCATGGCTTCAGAATGTTGATACAGTATATCTCTTCCGCCTTTCTCTTACCAGTTAGTTTACCCTGTAGTTTATATCATATAATTTTTGCCATTTAGCCAAGAACTTATTTTCTGCTAAAGGAGCTAAACCCACCACATAATTTCTGGCTTTAGATTCCCTGGCTCTTGCATTGATATTACACACTCCTTGTTGTGTAGCTTGGCTTCTTTCCATATGAGTATTACCACTTTAAAACTATCTTGTAAGGTGGTGCCATATTTATTGACATTTTAAAATACGGTTTTCTCTTCTTCTTCCCTAGTTTCTCTGGCAATGTCTAACAGCTCTTCAGAGTGCCTACCTTATAATAACCTAAATCTACTGAATCCGTCTGAGGCTTCTGGGGCTTCTCTAAATGCAGACAGGAGGCATGGTGTTAATTGGGCTCAGTCTTTGTTGTTTTCTTTAGCAACCTTTTTCAGCATAAACTTCAATGTTTGCTTAAAACGTCTGACTAATCGATCCACATGGGGATGACAGACTGAGTTTTTTAATTGCTTTACCTTAAAGTATTAGCACAGTTTATTCATTATTCTGGACAAAAATGAAGTGCCCTGGTGAGTATTTCCTTGGGTACTCCTACTCTGGAAAATAATAAGATTAACTCCCTAGCTGTAGACAACACTGGCCTTACATCATGGAATAGTCTCAGAGTACTTCATTGTATAGTCTGCAATAACCAGAAAGTATTGAAAGCCATTGATGGATTTTACCAATGGCCCAATAATCTCCTTAGCAATACATTCAAATGAAACTCTGATGATCGGTATTGGAATAAAAGTTTTTTTTTTTTTTTAAGGAGGCTGCCTTCTGGCATTCAGGATAAGCAGCACAGAAGTTTTCAATGTCCTGTCCATTAAACCTTGACAGTATCTTTGCTTTAGTCTTGTTCATTGCTAGATGTCCTCCTTGTACATTACTTTGCACTGCTTGCTAACTGCATTAATAAGTTTCTGAAGGGTTTGGGCACTAAGTTGTTGAATTACTTCTTTTCTATCCTTACTGACTCTCTACAGCAAATAATTTTGTAACATGAACTATTGATAAGATGAAGCCTTTCCATTTTGCTTTTTTATCACTTTTCTGGCAGTGTATTTTAACTATGATTAAATTACCAGTAATAAAAATTCAGAACAGATCACTTCTTTCTCTAACGAACACAGTGCGTCACTTGTTGCACATGTTAAACATTTTCTAGCTGCCTTTGCTACAGTACACTGATACTGATTCACTGTATAGGTAACAATCATGTCACTAGATTAGAATAACCATACTTCAAAGTTTTTTGTATCTTTGGCAATGGACAGCATCTTTAGAATCACACAAATGTCTGTATCACAATGGTAGAATGAGGCAGGTAGGAGGAAGAGAATAAAGGGAATTAGTAACTTTGGTGGGTTAATGACACACTATCCTATGTAGCAGTTTCTGCAAAATCGCAGCTTGAAATCAAACGTGCAGGTACAGCGATCACTGCTGTACATAACAAAAATACCTCACAACTTAGAAGATTTGCATTTTAGGTCTCTAATGCCACTATATCAATGGATCTGTTAACAAAAAAAGTAATTTGCCTCATTTTAATGTTTAAAAAACTGCAAGAGTTACTGCATGTAGGTATCTCAAACTTACTTGGTATGAAAAGATTCTAGTTTTAATGACATAGGGAATATATATTCACCAATTATTGCTGGGATAAAAAAGATAAAAAAATCCCTCTGAAATGTGCTGCTCATATAAAAATAGAGATATGAGTGCATCACTAAGGTGAGAGATGCACAAATAGTATGGTATATAGTAGTGCAGAGACCATATAGGAGACCTCTATGCACACCTGCTTATACTGCATGCTGGTATATAATGGCTTAGAAGGACATCTATATGACTGATGTACTCGGTCTTGCATTATCTTATGTATGTTGCATTAACATTAGTAAAAGTAGAGGATTATGCTGAAAGGTAGAGCCTGACTCAGAACATAATGCAGGTATTTTATATGTCCAATGGAACCATTAGGTATAAACTGAATCCACTAGAAATAATGCACCCAGTGCCAATACATACATACATATATATATATATATATATATATGTGTGTGTGTGTGTGTGTGTGTGTGTGTGTGTGTGTGTGTGTGTGTGTGTGTGTGTATAGATATAGATATATATATATATATATATATATATATATGAAGAAGATATATATAAATCTTCAGTCCAAGCAGCAATAAATATAATAAAAGTGTAACAAAACACAGCTCTAAAAGGATAATATTTGTTCATCTAAAGATATATATATGACCAAGCCATCAAAAGGACATAAAAAAGGATAATATTTGTTCATCTAAAGATATATATATATCTAACTCTCTACTCTTGAGCTCACCCTTACCTTTACACCTGTTTCTCTCTTCTTGCCTGATTGTTTTCTGCAACTGGTGTCCTTTTTGACTAATGCATTTTCCTTTTTCACTTTCTCACACTCTTGGTCCCCCTCTCCCTCTTTTACCTGATTACTTTGTGACTTTTCTTCTACTTGCCTGTTCCTTACCCTTCATCTACTGTGCTTACTCTTCTATTTGCCTGTTCCTTACCTTTCATCTATTGTGCTTACTCTTTTACTTGCCTTCCCTACCTTTCATCTACTGCGCTCCCCTCCTTCCAACTATCATCTCCCTCTCAGTATTATTCTCTCGTTCTGATATCTGCCTATAGCTGTTACTCTACCACTTTTTCCCTCCTCTCTTCCATCCTCACCAATTAGCTTCCTGATCCACGCACTTACTATTGTCTTTCTGTGCTGTATTTCCTTTTCCTCCTTTCTCTACCTGTCCCCTCCCCCTCCAGCTCCATTTCCGTTTCTATCCTACAAATACACCTGTCCCCTAGCCATTTCCTCCCTATAGACTATCCCTCTGTGGGCTGCTGTGTCTCCTCGGACTTGGGGGTAGATATTCCTCATGTGAGTACTTGGCTTGAATGCATTGTTTATTGTTCCGTTTAGATTATTCTTTTGTAACCATCACTAATAGCCTGATATGTCTGACTAGCTGTGTATACCTGCAAAGGTTTAATCGATACTTTACTATGCTGTTGTGAACCACGTGGAACGCCACTTTTCAGTAGGAACTCTTGAAGGCGGTTTAATACCCCTTCTCCACTCCTTTTGGCCCTGCACCAACCATCCCGTATGGCCGTTTAAACTGAAGATCTGCTTCTTAAGTTTCTTCTAATTCCAGCGGTGCCTGTGCCTGTGTCCTATCTTTACATTAGTCAAACAGCCGCAGCGGTAGCTTTATTTTACCGCTCGCTGTAACCTTTGACTACTTTGTGTTCTTTAAAGACGCTTAATAGCTGTTTATTTGGAACCGGGACTATAGACTATAATTGAATATTGACTATGACCTTGGAGGAGCTAATCTGTTATTTTTGTTACTTTCGTACTACTGATTGATACCTGTGTTTGGGTCACAACAAATAATTAAGACAGTCAGCCCAGTGGTAGCGTTCTTCTTACCGCTCACTGTAAGTCTGTTTTTGTTTGGATCGTAAAGTGCCTTAAGCACCTTTTTAACAAAGCTTACCTAGCAGCGGTTACGCTCGGCAGGCTTTTTTTTTTCGTTTTTACTTATTTTCTGCCTAGCGACCTAAACCTACACCTGTAACCTAAGCGTCTTGGACGCTAAGGGGTTTTAGTTGTATTAAGCGCCTTTTTAACAAAGCTTACCTAGCAGCGGTTACGTTCGGCAGGCTTTTTTTCCTTTTTTCCTATAACTCATATCCCCCTTGGGATCCTGTAACATTTGACCATAGATCCTTGGCTATTGAATGTTATGTTTAGCCATATATTTTGTCGAAACTGATGACTGCTAGATGCTCATGTTGAGAATTTGAACGTATCTAAACATTGGGATTTATGCTGTTTGCCTAAATGTTTTTCTAGCTTGTAACTGTTGCAAGGTTTGTTCTTTGGGAGCCCTACTGTGTGTCTTTAGCAGTCTAACTACTCCGCTTTATACAGTGTGTCCTAGGGTAAATCTCTGTACTGTCCTTGTTTCTTGGATTTAAAACATATGTGCTAGTTATGTTGTACACATGTCATTGATTAACAACTTATTTTCCTTTGTTTGTTTTTCTTTTTTCTCTCTCTACCTTTAACAATTATTCAGATTGTACACCTGGGTTCCTGTCCTTCCCTAGCCTAAGAGGCCCTGTGGACATCTTTTAAGCACCAGTATCCTGAATAGGATTAGACGTCCTCCTAACTAAGACTGTCCTCCCAGAATTGATCTTTTTGGAAAGTATGTCCTATTCTTGTACTGATTAGCTTTACTCACCGGGACATATTTTTGCTCCCCTACCAGGTTAACCAGCAGCCCCCCCCCCTCTAGTTTGGCCTTTTAATCCCTTCTCTTTCCCTCTTCTATTTGCCTTTGTCCTTAAGAACCTCTCTCTCTACCCCGTCTCTTGTTCTTTATTCTTGGTAAACCCCCTGCTTGCTCTGTCTGATATCCTTTCCTGACCTGGCCACTAGGTGGCGCCCTTTATACCACGAATCCTACTATCATATTTTTCGGAGTATTCCACTTCAATTCGTATTGTCCTTTCCAGTTCCATAGTTGACCACTGCCACTTGCTATTCTCTCACGACTAACTCCTCTACCTTACCCAGTACTATTTCACCTACTCCCCACTTACCATACATTCTCCTCTAACTCTCTACTCTTGAGCTCACCCTTACCTTTACACCTGTTTCTCTCTTCTTGCCTGATTGTTTTCTGCATCTGGTCGTCTTGTTCTTTCCCGCTCCGTTCGCTACGCTCACTCTGCTCCCCACCCTACCCCCAATTCCCACCCACCCCCAGGGGCCCTACCTTTGAACTTATTTACACACACCCCTAATTAACTAACTACCTATCTCATTTCCTGTACATATCACCTATCAACACCATACTCAAAGTCCTACAACCACACCCTCTTTGCACAATCTTATCTAACTACCTCACCTCACCCTACTATTACATACCGTGCAGTCTATACTTACTAGCCTCATCCTCAATAAAAACATGCCTCTAAGCCTTAACTCAATCTTTCCACTTCTTCTCCTTAACATCCTGCTTTACTACTATACTCTTACCTCCTACGAATATCTTAGGCTTAGCCAACCTCCTGTGTTAGCCAAACACACCACAACTACACTTCCTCTACGTGACCAAACACATATTAATATACTATCAACCTGTCCCTACCTTCCCCCTCTCTACCATAAAGTACACCATTACAGATTCCCAACCTCCAAACGGTTCTATCTAATACCCTTCAAAAACTTAAAAGTCTTTCAAGTCCCACAAACACTGTTACTGATACATGGGGACATCCACCCCAATCCCGGTCCCAATACCCTCCTCAACCACACCCCTTCAAACCAAACTGCTAACTGTTCTGGTTCACCTTTCTCCACTGACTCCCTCTCAATTGCTCACCTAAATATTCGTAGCATCAATAACAAAGTCACACAACTCCATGCCTTAATTGATTTCTATGCCTTTGATATTCTCTGTCTCACTGAAACTTGGCTTAAACCTAGTACCAAAGACAACGAATTCACTCCCCCAGACTATAGCACCTTAAGACATGATCGTCTTAATAAAAAGGGCGGGGGAGTGGCCCTCTTATACAAATCCCAACTTCAGGTAGCCTTAATTGACTCCTTGCCCCCCTCCCCAGCAAATGCTGAAATACTCTGTTCCAAACTCCAAGTTAATAAAACCAAGGCTATATATATAATATGTTCCTACATCCCTCCAGGCAAAAACATCAACACTCTAGAAAATATCCTAAGCTGGGTCTCCTGTAGCTTTCCTCAGGAAACCATAATCTTATTAGACTTCAATATTGACTGGAACTCCTGCATATCTCCCATACCCACCATTCACCTAAATCTCTAACTTTCATCAAACCATTAACTCCCCTACTAGAATACACAAATCCACCCACAAACAAACCATTCTAGACTGGATACTGATCAACAACAATCCCCTCTCCTATAAAACAGGAATACTCCCTGACAATATTAGCGACCACCTCCTTACCTTTATCACTAAACAAAAATATAACATTCCCAAGCTAACTACTTATCGTACCAAACACAACAAAACAGATTTCAACCTAGCATCCTTTCAAAATGAACTCAAGGAATATAACTGGTCAACTCTAAAATACCTCCCAATAGATTAAGCAGTAACCCATTTCAGCAATACCTTCCTACAAATTCTAAACCATCATGCCCCACCCCGCTTAATTAGAGTAAGTTCCAAAGCAGCCCCATGGCTCTCTAAAACAACTAAACAAACTATGCGAGCCAGAAATAAATTATGGACTAAATGGAGGTCCACAAAAAACCCTACTGACCATCAAAACTTCAAACACCTGAGAAACAAAACAAAGAAACTTACCTATCTGGATAAGAAAAACTACCACTTTCAATATCAACAAAACCAAAACCAAAACCCAAAACAATTTTGGTCAGGAATAAACAAACTACTCCATCCAGGGAACACCAAAACACCTACCCCAGCTAGCCTAGCGCAGACCCAACCTAACATAATAGCCAACACTTTCAACAACTTCTTCTCTCAAACAGTCGCCTCACTGGCAAGCACCATGACTCCCGCCCATCCCTGCAAATTACCCCCACTCAAAACAGCACCCACATGCTAAAGTTTAATACTGTCTCCACAACCTAT
>NC_056735.1:773024299-773229299 GCF_019279795.1 Protopterus annectens
GCTCACTTCGCTCCCCTACCCTACCCCCATTCCGACCCATCCCATTACAATTTCCTTTATACCATCCACTCCCTCCCCTTCCTCCCATACTGTCCACTAACAAACAGCTTCCTGTCAACCTACCTAATACAACATTTCCTGTACACACCACCTACTAGTCATTGAAAAATTCCTCCCTAACTTCTATATCTCTTCCTTCTCTATTTCCTCCTATTACACATCCCCTACTCCAATCACACTCTAAAATGCAATACCTCATCCTTACCTCCTCCCTCCTCTTTTTCCTAAGTTCTCTAACCTCATACCATTCTCTCCTTCCTCCAGCACTACCATACCCTTCTACCTCTTACACCTTAGATACTTATTCTACACCATCCTTCTTTGATATCTCCCCAGCTCTATTCAATCTCCCCAACTGTTACCACGAAAAATGACTAGACTGGAAATACTCCCTCCAACCCAAAAAGTTAAACCCAAACTGCACAAGCTACACTTATCTAGCATTTTACTGTCTTTACCCACCAAAACTTACTTACATCAGGTGACATTCACCCTAACCCAGGTCCCTCTCCCTCTTTACCTAGGCATATATCTCCTCTATCATCTACCTCCCCCTCTTCTCCTACTACCTGCAACCATCTTTAAGCTATAATACCAAATGCTACTGTATCCAAACACCTATCCATATACTCTGTAAATATTCAAAGCCTAACCAACAAAATCACTGAGTTACATGCTTGGATTGCCAATATCACCCTACACATACTCTGCCTATCAGAAATCTGGCTTAAGCCACACATCTCTAATAATGAAATCCTCCCACCAGGCTATAATATCTATCACTCTGACAGATTGCCTAAAAAGGGGGAGGTGTTGCCATCCTTCACTCAAATAACCTGAACCTCTCACCTTTCCCCACACCCATCCCTGACTTTCACCCCGCCAAACTTCTTATTGTAAACTGCCATCTTAACCCATCACAAAAACTAGCTATTGCCTCTGTCTATATCCCTCCAGAAAAATAACTTGCCCACCCCTGAGAAAATTATTTCCTGGTTCACCCTAAACATACCATATGAAACCCTCATCTTAGGTGATGTCAACCTTGATTGGTACAAACTCAAAACAGACTCCCCTCAATTCACTATAAACCTGCATGGTTTTCATCAACTAATAACTTCACCCACCCGAATCCAAAAGAACACAAAATCTATCTCTACAATTGACTGGATACTCACTAACTCCCCAAACCTGTATCAAAAGCCCACTACTCTACCAGGCCACCTTAGTGACCAGTTACATACCTCTGTCCTTAGATTCACCTCCCAACCTCCCAAACCCAGCTTGTATAGAGACTGTTGTAAACTTTCTAACTTCAATGTAACTGAATTCAACTCGATTCTATCTTCCACTGATTGGTCTTTCCTGAAGCAAATCCCTTTAGATGTTGCTGTAAATAGTTTCAATAACATCTTCTTGAATACCCTTATCTCCCTTGCTCCCTCTAGAAAGGTTAGAATAAAATCTAACTATGCTCCCTGGCTTTCCGAAGACACTAGATCCCTTATGCTCTAGAGAGACAAAGTGTGGAAAGCCTGGATCAAATCTAAACAATTACCCCTGCTTCACAACTATCAACATCTCAGAAATCTAACTAAGAAATAAATTAATTTTGGCAAAAAGTCTTTCTTTAACTCTAATCAACTAAATAGCAAATCCAACCCTCAGAAGTTTTGGTCAACCATAAATAAAATTATTTCTCCGGGCCATCCCTCAAACCCCTCTCCCTACCCAAATACATCCAACCTTGAAACAGCTACACTACTTAATATACACTTCATCAATACTATCTAGGCTCTCTTACCATCAAATGGAAATACTACTCCCCAACCTACCCCTCCCAACCCACCTAACTGCAACCCTTTCTCCCTTCAACCTGTTCTTACTTCTTACATCCGATCTCTTCTGCTAAAGCTCAAACCCTGCTCCCCATCCACTGATAATTTACCTCCAGTCTTCCTCAAATTAGCTGCTGACTCTATAGCTTTCCCAGTGTCTATTCTAGTAAACAGGTCCATTTAGGAATCCACTGTACCTACCTTGTGGAAATCCTTTTTTACTATTCCCCTACACAAAGGTGGCAACTCCACTGACCCACCCAGCTATCATCCTATAGCTATCTTATCCCCCCTCTCTAAAATCCTTGAAAAAAGCATTCCTTCACAACTTCTTAAATACCTACTCCAACCTTCTCACACCGACACAGCATGGTTTCTGTCCCAAACACAGCACAACTACAGCCCTCCTATCCTTTACCCATACCATTGCTGAGGACCTAGATAACAACAAACTCATCTCTTTTCTCTTCTTAGACCTCTCTAAGGCATTTGATACAGTCTCCCATCCCCTACTACTATCTAAACCTGCTAGTCTCAACCTATCATCCTCCACCCTTACCTGGTTCTCAAGTTACTTATCTAGTAGACAGCAGTCTGTTAAGTGGCTCTCTTCCCTTCTCCATTCATACCTATCCCAACAGGGGTTCCCCAGGGTTCCATCCTGGGATCCCCTCCTGTTCAATATCTTCACCAACGACCTCCACACATCTTGTAAACTATCCTCCCTCATACAATATGCTGATGATTCAACCCTCATCTCCATTTCTGATAACATCTCTGAGCTTCATACTCTTTCTCAACAAGCCTTTTTATCTACCGAACAGTGCCTAACTGATAACCTACTCATCCTCAACCCTAAAAAAGACCAAACTCTTACTATTTCTCCCCCACTCACATTCCCACCACAAATCCTCCTTTTCTATTTCTTCCTCTGATAACACAGTTATTAAACCTGATGCTCACATTAAACTTCTAGGAATCATCATTAATGATGAACTAAAATTTAATATGCATCTTCTCCAATCTATAAAAAAGACAAACCAAAAATTAGGTCACAAAGTTAATACCTTTTTATGAAGTAATGGCAATGTTTGCTATAAAACCACAACATTACTAATAAAATGACTAAAACCATGAGGGAAAATTCAGGACATTTGCCGAAGATATGTACAGTGCAGAAAGTTTGGGGCTGCAGCCTGTTCAACAGCGTTTGTGTTCAGAGTGCTGAGGCAGCGTTAGCGCCGTAGTTTTCAACCTCCCATCTGCAAAATGTGTTATGAAAGGAATATGAAATGCCCCCTCCACCCAATGTAGATTAAATGGCCGGAATGTAGGAAAACTTAACTAACAACTTCAATTAATAAACTCGGACATATGGGAATACCTGTTTATAGTACATACTTCTCATTGCAAATGTTGCCCCGATAACAGAAAAGTACCAAATTTCTTGAATATAATGCATTAATGAACATCTGTTTCAGCAGACCTTGTTTGATGCTGTTCAGAAAAGCAAGATAATTAACAAATGGTGCATTCACAATCCAGTTATAAATGTATGCCTTTATA
This sequence comes from Protopterus annectens, assembly GCF_019279795.1. NCBI lineage: Eukaryota > Metazoa > Chordata > Ceratodontiformes > Protopteridae > Protopterus > Protopterus annectens. The sequence goes on from NC_056735.1 coordinate 773,027,764, forward strand.
TATATATATATATATATATATATATATATATATATATATATATATATATATATATATATATATATATATATATATATATCAACAAATAATAAAAAAAAAATATATATATATATATATATATATATATATATATATATATATTGTAGAGCAAAACCAGAAGGACCACTACGGCTGAATATTCCAGTTTAGTAGTTTAATAAAATGAGCAAAACAATGGATAAGTGTTTTCACGTAGATAAAAACTAAGCTTCTTCAGATCCTTGACAATACATTTCACTTACATAGTTTATATAGTATAAAGACATACAAATTGAGCACTCATTGTCATCAATTAGTCAAATCATGTATAAGCTCCAATTAAAAGTACTGCTACTTCTTAAAGGAACGGGCATCCAATTCTGGCTTAATTCATATACTACTATTAAGCCGAGGATAAATATGTGCCCAAAGTTTTAAAATCCACCTAAGTCCAACTCTTTCTAAATAGTTATTATTGTCCCCTCCTCTCATATTAACTGTCACATGCTGTAAGACTCTGAAACTGAAACTATGCGTGTTGAACTCCACAACATGCTTCGCTAAAGCATTTAACATATTCTTGTTTCTAATATCATATAGATGCTGATACATCCTATCTCTGAGACGTTTCAGGGTCTTACCAACATAAAAACAATTACAATCATTGCAATTAGCGAGATAAATAATGTTTGTGCTATTACATGAAGCACTGAACCTAGGTTCAAATCTAAAATCCAATGTGGGGTTATTGAAAGATTGTGTTTTACATACTACATCACACATCCTACATTTCTTACAGGGAAACGTACCCATCTCATTCCCTCGAGTTGGTCCCTGCTTTCTCTCCCTGCATAACAAACATTTTAAGTTTTTATTGTTTCTGTAAGTAACACAGGGAGTTTCCCCTACCCATTCAGCTGTCTCCCTATCGACAGTCAACAGATGCCAGTTCTTTTTAATGATATTACACATTTTCCTATTATCATTAGCATATTTTGTCATAAAACAAACCCTACTATCTCTACTTGGTTTATTTAACGTTGTTATTTATATATATATATATATATATATATATATATATATATATATATATATATAAAATGTATTTCATTACAAGTTTATAAACATTTCTAAAATGGAAAAAAACAAAAACTATACTTACTCCTCCTAAGCGGAATCTGATGTGAACTCCTGCAGCACTGTCCAAAAGAGCAGCCTAAGGAATAAAACAGTGACAATATCAGATATAAAAAATAGCAACAAATTGCCGAGAATAGCATGGTATAAGTCTTTGTACACTCAATGTTGCATTGAATAATGACAACTTCAAAATTCTGCTTTACATCCTTCAAAGCAGTTAGTAAATGTAAATTGTAAGCTAACAACATGCCCAAATCCATAAGATGCTTTCAAGTGTTCTGTTTATGCTCTTTTGTTTTTTTAATTTTGTTTGATCACTGAAAGAAAGAGAAAGACAACTGTCCAGTCCACTGGAACAGTTCTACATCATTCTATGTTCTTTTTTCATCTTTTATTTTCAGAGATTAGATCCTTTGCCTTAGATATGCATTCTGTCTGGCAAGCTCCCATTAGCTCAAGTATTATAGGTTCATAGGCAGGTACTAGGCTATCTGCCCAAAGGCATTTATAAGCCTAGCCAGAATGTGTTGGCTTTTGCCACCCCTTAGATTAGTTCCCTGTGCCTCTGTCCAGCAGAGCCACTGAAGTGGTCCCTGGGGTAAACTTTCTGTTTCCCATCCACTCGTCAAGGTTTCTCTTGAAGAGTGCTAGTGAGGAACTCTGCCTAATGTAGATTGGAATCTTGTTCCAAAGCATGGGAAGTCTCTGGGACAGGAATCTATCCCTCCAGCATGTCCTATTTATTGTTGTGGTGAGGTTTAGATCCCTAGAGAGTGTGGCTCGAGGGGATAAGGTTTTCTTTAGGTGGAGCATGTCCATCAATTCTGGGTTGGACATGGCCTTGTATGTCAGGCAGAGATCACCTCTGTGCAGGCGGTATGCAACTGAATACAGCTGGAGTTTCTTCAGCCGAGCTGCAGAGGGCATCTCTCTGAAGCCAGTGATCCTTTTGGTGAGGTACTTCTGTGGTCTTTCCAGCTGTTGCAGGTGTCTTGTAAGGTACATCCCAAATGGGGTATTGTAATCTATGATGGGTCTGATGAGTGATGAGTAGAGGGTCACAATGACCTCTTTTGATCTGGATGCAAACCCTTTTGTGATTAGGTGGGCCACATAGAAGGATTTTCTAACCACTTTGGCAATGTGATTATCAAAGGAGAGATTACTATCTACTTGGGTCCCCAGATCCCTTATTACATTTTCCATATTTAGGGGACTACCACCTATGTGGTAGTTTGTGGGTACTTCGTTATTTCCAAAGGGAATAACTATGCACTTTTTGGCATTTAGCTTGAGGCCATGATTTTGACACCAGGTATCTATCTCAGTGAGACCCTTTTGGAGGATGTCTGTGACAGCTGGTGAGTCAATTATAGCCCCTAGTTTGCAGTCGTCTGTGAACTTGGTCAGCCATAGTCCTCCTGTGCTTGTCTGTACCTCTGAGAAGTATATGCCAAACAAGAGGGGTCCTAGGACTGAGCCCTGGGGAATGCCACTTGTAACCGGTTTAGAGTCAGACATAGCTCCCACAACTCTCACCATGTGGGTTCTGTCCGTGAGCCAACTGGCAACCCATCTTGTGACATAGTGGTTTATGTTCAGGCTGGTGAGCTTGTCTATAATACCAGAATGGGGAATGGTGTCAAAGGCCTTTGCAAGGTATAAGTAGGCTGTGTGTACCACCTTTCCCTTGTCTATAGCTTTGGTAACTGTCTCAAAGAAGTCCACCAGGTTTAGGAGGCATGATCTGCCCTTAACAAAGCCGAACTGGGTAGGGTCCAGTGTTTGGAAGTTCCCAATGTCTCTGTTAATGAGTTCCATGATGATGCGCTCCATAGCCTTGCAGACCAAGCTAGTCAGGCTTATAGGGCGATAGTTCCTGGGGTCTGTTGTGGCTCCACCTTTGTGGAGCGGAATAACCATTGCTGGGCACCACTCTGTGGGTATGTAGCCTGTGGAGGAGCTGAGTTTGAACAGTGTGTTTAGGTGAGGAGTTAGTTCATATTTGAGCTCGTGTAGGACGCAGCCTGGTACACCGTCCGGTCCCATTGATGTTGTGTTTTTGGCTTTGGAGAGGTCTATTTTAACCTGAGTGTCTGTGATTTCAGGGGCTCTACATTCTTCTAGTATGGTTATGAGCCCTTTTGGGGGTGAACGGGGGGTGGGGTGAAGTTTGCACTGAACCTGTCTGCCAGGATGTTGGCAATATCAGTTGGTTCAGTGTATTTTGTGCCATTCTGCACTAACTTCGAGCAGATCTGAGCACTGCCAATTAGATTCTTGACATAGCTAAAGAATGCCTTGTGGTTATCTTTGGAGTCCTTGGCAAGTTTTCTTTCAAAGCTCGCCTTGGACGATTTTATGAGGGATCGTAGTTTCTTGCTGATACTGATCAGGGATGTCTTCCCTTCTTGGGATTTTACTCTTTTCTGTACTAGTTTCCTCCTTCTATTGTATAGCTTGTTTATGGCAGGGGTCCATCAGACTGGTTTCCTTTTCTTAGAGGAATGAGTCTTGGTTTTGCTTGGGATAGCATGATCCATGCATTTTTGTAGGCCCCGTAGAATGCATCAATAAAGGATTTTGCAGCTTGGACAGCATTATCCTTTAGCATGGGGGCTTTGAAACTTTCCACATCCATCTTAAGTAAAGTGAAGTTTGCTTTTGAAAAGTTTTTCATGGTGGTTGTCTGGGGGTGGGGGCGGAATGTGGATATCCAAAGTGATTTGTTTATTGTCAGATCTAACCAGCGAGGGGTTGCCCTCCGGTGTGGAATACCAGTCGCCCATGTTGGTGATGACCAGGTCCAATATGTTGTCACCTCTGGTGGGAGTGTTGGCCAGTTGTTCCAGGGCATTTGAGTTTATAAATTCTAAGAAATGTTGGGCAAGGGAGTTAGTACTTGAGTAGTTCTCCAAGTTAATGTTTGGGTAGTTGAAATCACCCAATATTAGGGTGTTTGGTAGGACCTTTATGTTACCCAGTGTTTCCAGAAATGCGGAATGGGGGTCCTGGGACATGGTGGGTTATCTGTAGCAAGCTACAATCTGAATTGCAGTTTTGCCCATTGTTAGTTGCACGTGGATAATCTCTGAAGCAAAGTGCTGTGCCACTAACCTGGAGGTGTGGGTATCCTTGACGAATATGGATACTCCCTCATCTTTTGTATTTTGGTCCGGGTTCTGTGGCCGAAATGTATGGTATGAGTTGTAGCCTAGTTGTGCTGGGGTGCAGTCTGGAGCCTTAAACCAGGTTTCTGTTACTGCACATATATCGTTTTTCTCCATACTGAAGAGTGCCTTGAGTGTGTGCATTTTGAGGTTTAGACTTCTGGCATTGAGTAGTATTACCCTCAGATTTTTGTTACTTGTGCTATTTACGGTGGTGGGTTTGTCTTTTGAGCCTTGCCTAAAAAAGGCACTATGGGGGTGGCAAGAGCCTTGGCCAGTATTCGAAAACCTAAGGGTGACAGGTGCAAGCCATCTCTAGCGAAACAGTGTGGCTTGTCGAGCATATCATCCCAGGCAGACAGACACTAAATCCCCTTTGAATGACACCAGAAAATTAGCCAATTGTTGAAAATGATAATTTTTTCTTTATACCGTGTTATCATTCTTGGTGAGGGCAGGATGCTACTCAGGGTCAGGGCTATACCGGTCTGTGCTGTGTGATCAGAGAGCTCTTCCATGTCTCTTTTCATGTAGTCCAGGGAGGTACAGCTCAGGTCATTTACACCAACATGGACAATGACAGAGTCATATTTGTACTTGTTCTGGAGTAACCTGAGTGCTTGTGTTATGTGGCAGATCCTGGCACCCGACAGGCAGCTAACAGTAACCTTCTCCTTATTCGGCCTAGTGAGTGGGACGTCAGTGTGCCTGACTATAAAGTCACCTATTACTAGTATGTTGGATATGTTATTTTGCCTTGAGGGCTGTGATTGTGTGGCACACTGGTTTTGTGAAGTATATGTTTCATGGTTTGTGTTGGGGGTGGAGGTTGCTTGGATGTCTGCTTTGGAGGGCTCTGTTGCTTTTGCAGATTTTTATTTATAGCCTTCGAGTATGTTTTCGTGCATTTACGTGTGTTTTTTGCCGGTGCTGGTTTAATGGATCTGTGTGAGACTGGTGGTGTGATGCCAGTATTTCCCTTCTCCTCTCGACTGTCTGATCCAGTCTTGGGTTGAGAAAGCTTAGCCTCCAGTTTTGCTGTATAATTGCATCTCTCGCATGTGTTAGTGTTTGGCGGTAGGAGGAGAGGGTTGTCTGTGTACATGATGCATTTGTAACATTGCCTCAAAATGCCCAGATTCACCAGTTGGACTGGAGAGTACACCGGAAACTGCCCTTTGGACATGCCTGCATAGGTACAGTAAACTGTTTTACTGAATGGCTGGTAAGGTTGACTAGAGAGGCTTGTCCTTCTGCAGTGCTAGGGTTTATAAGTGCTTGCTATGAGTTTTGAGCAAGTGCCGGGCTGAGAAAGTAGTTGGTAGTTAGCAGCTTTGAAAGTAATTGGTAGTTAGCAGCTGAGACAGTATGAATGCTAAAGAGCTGATAAACCTGTTTGTGCTTATATCTTTTCATCAGCAGGGTCTCACAGAACTAGAAATTAGACACTTACTATAACAACTATTGTAGCAATTGGTTAGAAAGTAAACTGTTAGTGTAAGGTAAAGACAATATTTGTATGGTATCCCACACTGACCATCAAACTCTGACATGCTGGCTGCTCTGTGAACCCATAATCTTCCTTGGGTGATAGCCCTTAAGTCCATTGCTGGAAGGAAGAGTCAAGGTAGCAGGGACTGATCTGTATCACACACACACACACACACACACACACACACACACACACACACACACACACACAGTTACACAATTTAGGTCCTTAGACCTTGTATTTCTAGTACTGTTTGACTTATAAATATGCAGGAGATTCATAAATGTGGGATTTACAGGTGCCCTGTAAGCCAGGTGTAGATCACCCCTCAGCAATCTACAGGAGACTGAGTAAAGGGAAAGTATTTTAAGGTGTGCTGCATAAGGCAGGTTTGTTATGCCTTGTATTCTTTTTTAAGGAACCTCTGAGGTTGCTCTGTTTGCTGCATAAGCCTTGTCAGGTATATACTGAAGGGAGAATTGTACTCTGTGAATGGTCTAATAAGAGCAGAGTACAGTGGGATAATGACCTCTTTGGACTAAGGTGCCATGCATTTACTTATAAGTCAAGCAACATAAAAGGATTTCCTCATGACTGTGGCCACATGGTAGTTGAAAGTAAGGTATATCTCCATATGCAACATAAAGAGCTGGCTCTGCCCCATAGACTGCATCCTCTTTATCTGCCCTGATCTCCACTAGTACTTCAACCACAGAGAGTTTTCATTCACACATATATTTCTATTTTTACTTTTTATGTAATGGCAGTTCACTGCAGATGTATTTTGTACATGTACTGCATTCCTAATCCTGAAAGGATGTCACATACTAACCCCCTAATGATAACTTAGTATAATGCAATATGTTAAAGTGTTACATTGAAACATCTTGCATTTAGTAGCAATGTATAATTTTCCAATGTATCCTTGTCAATTCTTAGCAAGACTTTCAGGTAATTTCTGAATCTGGTGGACATGCTCTTCTTTGAGAGGATACTGACAGATACAGCTGGTTATAATGGATCTATTTCTGCAGGTGTAGTTACTGCAGTGATTAAACAGGTTGACGTTTGAAAGGCAGAGGAGTGGGTGAGATATGGCTGGAAATACTGAACGCACTGGACACTGTTGGGGTATCATGTTAGCATACCTTTTCAGCATTGTCTGAAAAATGGGTACAGTACCTCAAGACTGCCAGATTGGGTTAGCAGCTTCCACTGTCAAACTTTGGACAGGAAAATCATACTCTTTGTCTCCAGTACTATTGTACTACAAAGGAGGCCTCATCTAATAGTCAAGACACTGATTTAGGAGCAATAGTGTGAACTCCATCTTCATTATGGAATAGTAGACCAACTATTTGTCATTGCATAGATATTGGAAGGTGTCATAGGTGTTTGTCATCCATGTCTAAATATGTTTTGTGGATATGGTGAAGGCTCGTGATGACATAACTCAGAATGTCCTATGAGAGGTTTAACAGCACTCCAAAGCTTCAGAACCACTGATATTTGCTATTTAATTCCTGTACTTGAGGAGTGGTGGGTGTGTCCACAAACTTACCATTAAATTCCAAACACCAAAGGGAGTCTAGGACCCTAACAAGGATGTCTGTTATCTGCTTTCCTGCTTGTAATTGTCATGGACAGGATACAAGATTTAGTTTAAGTTCTGGAGAGCATCCATTTTGGAGATATATGGAATTCATTTTGTTGTTTGCAGGTGATGATATCATAACCTCTAGTGACTGTAATCCTGTGTACTTCACCAGTTTGCTATTGACTTTGAAGTGGTCTGGGTGAAAATCAAATGCTCCAAACCAGAGATCATGATACTGTTCCAGGAATAACAGTGACTTGCTCCTGACCTATGAAGGAAAGCAGCTGTGTGACATGAAGGAGTTTAAATATCTTGCTGTCTTATTCATGAGCGAAGGTAGAGATCAGGAGACTGACCCCATGGATGAAGCCAGTGGTGGCAGTACTGCAGGTATTATTGTAGGTAGTGGTGGCGAACAAAGTACTGAACTAAATTTGAAATGCACTAACTAAAATTTGTTACTGTAAATATTGATTGCATTAAAGCTGATATCTTGGAGCTTATCTCCCTGGGCTTCTGCTGAAAAAGGGCAACTGTGCCCAGTCAGACTTTTCCAATAAACAAATATTAATAAGTAAATATATATATATATATATATATATATATATATATATATATATATATATATGTAAATAACTGAGTCATTGGACTAAGCTCTCAGTTTATCAGTCAATGTCAATCACATCACCTAGGTCCATCAGCTTTGGGTACTGACCAAAGAGATGAGAGCACATATACTTTTTAAAGTATTAAGGCAAAAAAAAAAAAAAAAAAAATATATATAAAAATATATATATATATATATATATATATATATATATATATATATATATATAAACAGTAACCTCAAGATGAAGCTATGTGTTTACATGTATATATCTCATGAGACAAGACATGCCTCATTTTGAATATTTTCCCTTATTCCATTAATAAATAAGAAGCGAGAATGTCATCTTCTATGAATCATTTTTAAGGAAACTCTAAAACTGAACATATTAAGAGGATGATTCTGATTGTAGTTTTCCTGGGGAGGTCAGTCTGTCACTACTGAAACAGCTGGAAAGAAGCAGTAAACCATCAACCTTGTGAAAATGAATGTGTCATATATATGTCTGTAAGAGTTTGTGAGGAATGAAAAATATGTATGCCACCACCAGTGCAAGCTCTGTGCTCAGAACCTTCTACTATGGTAATCTGCTGCTTTCAAACTGCTTTCTAGCTCTGTTATAGACAGGAAAAAAATGCTTCTGCACCACCCTGCTGATCTGAATTTTCTCAATAACATTTCATACAAAAACTATTAAGAGTGATGGCTTAACATTTCTCTGAAATAAAACAGGAAAAAAAGTTACCAGCAGATGGTGTAGAGAGAAATCCCTGACTACAGTGTAATCAACCTGAGTTCATTTAGTGGCTCGGGTGTCTTGTCTTTAGGAGCTAGCTTGGGGGGATAGGAGAGAGAGGTGTCTGTTGGGGGTAGGGAGGCAGCTTAGGCCTGACACTTGGGTGAAAACTAGTGGGAGCACTATAGTATGAGCATAGGGAGCCCACATTGCTGGGCTCTCCTGGAGGGCTAAGTGTGTTTGTGAGACAGAGATTACACTTGCTATTTAAGTAAGTGGACCACTGGTAGTGTGCTAAGTGGCTGTGTGTCATGAGATGTGCTACATGTGCAGGAGTGTAGTACAGCTTCTATTTTCTTTTTTGTTACTTGCAAGTTTGGATTGAAATGGGCTGATTACCTAATTTGTGGTTGTAGTCACTGATTGATAAAAAAAAACATAAAAAACACTTTTCTATTGCATTCATTTTCTCATGTATAGCACACACCCACAGAATTTAGTAGACTCCAACACAACTAAGTGTTTTAAACATGTTAAGCTGACTGACTTAGCTATGGAACCGGAGGGTTTATGGAAGAGTTTGGGTTTATATCACATGATCGAACCGGTATAACAGTGAATGCAAAAACATCGAACTGACAACCGCGAAAACCAAAAACTCCAAAAGCTGAGAACAGCAATTTGTTTCCCTGGGAAAAAAAATCGCTGTTCCAGCACAAAACACGAAACACACAAACACTACAAACTATGTCTTATGTGGGGGGCTTCACCCCCCCCACACCCTCCTACTTAAATATACCAACTCCAGGATCGCACCACAGTGGAGGAAATAGCGAAGCTGCGGACGCGGCCCACCAAATTCTTTCCCTGGGAAAGAATTTGATGTTCTGCGGCTTCGCTGTTGTCAGTCTTCAAGGTTTTGGGTTCAATATCATGACATTCGAGGTTTTGCAACTTCGATGTTATGATATAAACCCAAAGAGATTTCGTCACAAGTGGTTGATTGCGAATATTTAATAAGCGGCAAGTTGGATTTAAGGTACAAAGCTCACTTTGAACAAAGTAAGGCTGATATAGAGGTTATTATGATTTCTGAGGGCTCTCAAATGGCTATTAATTCCATTATACAGAAGAATAATTCCAGTTATTACACACATACATTGGGGAATCATGTATTTTTACTCAGAAAACCACTCACAGTGGACACAGGGGCTTAGAGAGAGTTTACTAAACAACAGAATAACCTTGTCAACAAATCTTTATTGCAGATTGAATTAGATTTTCAGGAAAAGGCAGATGATAGCAATATAAAGAAGAGAAGAAGAGACAACAGAGTTGGTGATGACACCAGCCAGTCTGAGTCAGCCTTAAATAAAAGCAGTAGGAGTAAGGCAGTCGGAAGTAACTTTAGAACTGATATGGTAGATATTGAGGATAAAGTGAACCATTCCACTGATTTTTCTTTATAGGTGACTCAATGATTAGGAAAAGTATTAGACAACTTGTTAGTATTGATTGAGGGAATGTGACTGTTTCCAATCTAGGGGAATTTAAACTCCAAGATATTTACACAGGCCTTATAGCTCAATAATTATATATGCAGATGTAAATAATCTGGAAATAAACTCTCTCTTTCACATGTATAGGATGGTTATGACTATTTCAGAGGTTTGTTTAAAATACAAAATTAATGTTTGTTTTTCAGAATTTTTTTCACTAGCCTTATCAGATTACTAATTCACAAAAGCAATGCTGTTCAATAAATGGTTAGATAACTGGTGTATTCAAAATGACATTGATTTTATTAATTTCTGACATGATTTTGTGAATAATATAAGTTTATTGGGCAAGATAAGTATCATTTGAATTATTTAGGTGGCAAATTGTTAAGTTCAAAATTGATTGATATTGTGAAACATTTTTTTTAGATTTTACCTAGGAATTAAGGCTAGTTACAACCATGCTAGACACTCCAGGTTATCAAAAGTGTGTCATGCTAATGCTCAAAGTTTGACTAATAAAATAAATGAACTAAATGTGGTATGTTCAGTAAATAATTATGACTTGAGTGTAATTATTTAATCTTGGAATAGTGAAGGAATACAGCTTCCTGGATACCAATCATTTAGCTCTTTGCGAAATAATAGGATATGAGGAGGGGTGGTTATTTGTATGGCCCAATCACTAAATGTTAGGGTATTGGAAGTGGATTATTATTCAGAACTGATTGTTGTGGGAATATTATTTGCTGACTCTGGTTTCCCACTGAATTTGTTAGTTTGTTATAGAAGCTGCACACTTTCCTGGGATTGGTTTGTCTGATGGAACAGCAGAGGCAATACTGGGGATTACATTTTATGATTTATTTATATTACACAATTTGAGTCAGATGATTGATTTTCTATTCCGACCAAATAATATCTTAGATCTCTTACTTACAAACATGAGGTCAACCCTGTCCATTCAACATAATAACTAAAGCTTTTTGTATGAATCAACAAAAGAGTATTTTTGATAAGTCTAACCTATTTAATCTGAATATTAATAATCAAATAAATTATATGGACTTGAATTATTCCAAGGTAAATAATGCTGTGAATAAATGGCAGGACTTTGAAAATATCTAGGAAGTTCTTTTGTTTGGATGTAAGAAAACAAAACAGTTTACTGAGGATTTATTTATATTACACAATTTGAGTCAGAGGATTGATTTTCTTTTCAGATCAAATAATATCTTAGATCTCTTACTTACAAACATGAGAACAACCAACTGTGTCCATTTAACATAATAACTAAAGCTTTTGTATGAATCAACAAAATAGTATTTTGATAAGTAAGCTATTCGATCTGAATATTAATAATCAAATATAGTCTATGGACTTGAATTAGTCTAAGGTAAATAATACTGTGAATAAATGGCAGGACTTTGAAAATATCTAAGAAGTTCTTTTGTTTGGATGTAAAAAAACAATAGCAGTTTACTGAGGACTACACCTCCACTGTGGAATACTGGTCATACTAAACGTCTGAGAAAAAAAGGAAGAAATTTAGGCTCTGGAAGAAGTTCAAGAGAAATGATGAAAATCAAGTCAATAATTTAGTCTCCAGGAGGTTAATTGCCTATTTGAGATTAGCAAAAAGTAAATTAGAAGATAATTTCATTAGTAGCCCTTGTTTTAAGAAATTTTATTCTTGTGTTAGATACATTGGTAATAAGGGTAAATCATTTGCACCATTTTCTTTCAAGGTGAAGTGATAATCGCTAGAGAATTATTGGCGAATTTGCTCAATGAGCACTTCTTGGCAGGAGATGCTAGATTGTTAATATTTCTGACATTAGAATTTCAGTAGAAGCTAGTTGTGGGTGCTCATTTTTCAATTTGACCCATATATGAACATCTTTAAGCAGTATTAAAAAAGGTAGTGATATTGGTCATTATAATATTCCAGGTATTTTATGGCATATTGCAGTAAATATATTTTGACTGCTGTCACTCAATGTTTTTAATAACCTTTTGTATTTTGGCACTTTTGCTGCTAGTTGGAAACTTGCGGACATAATTCCTGTTCATAAGGGGGGGCTCAACAGATAATATAAGTAATTATAGACCTATCAGTCTTACTTTACTGGTGGGGAAGAGTTTTGAGTGGTGTCTATTAGATGTTTAATGGACCTCATTTCATATGGTTTCACAAAAAAAAAAAAAAAGATTTACGTTCACTAATTTAATTATATTTTATGATCAAGTGACAACTGCCTTAGATATGGGCATGTCTGTAAAGTAGTCTATTTGGATTTGTCTATGACTTTTGACAGTATCCCTCATTCTGCTATCATTGATGCCATGCTCAAACACAAAATTAATCCATACAGGGTTTGCTGAGGGCTAACTGACTTTGTGGTAGTTTGCAGAGTAAGGATAGGAAACTTCACACCTAGCTAGCTTGAAGCGAACAAAGGGGTACCCCAGGGCTCCATTCTTGGTCTAGTATTGTTCAGCCTTGTATTTTCATTATTCCTAAGATATCTAATGTTTGGATAGCCAAGTATGGGGTTGATATTAAACTAGGTTGTTTTATTACATCAACAGAGGATATTGACCATTTCAACACTTACATGTGTTTGGTGGCTGAATTGGTAGATGAACCATTAGTTAGATAACTAGACTAAAAGTTAATAAGAATAAATTTGCTACTTTGCATTTTGGGAAACCAATGGTTGAATATCAAATAAAATTAGGTCCTTATGAGCTACAGAAGTTGGCAGAATATAAGAATTTAGGTATTATTATATGTAGCAATTTTAAGTACTGGAGTAACGCCTTAAAAGTTAAAGCTAAGGCATTAAAAGTTATTGTCTTAATTTTTAAGAACTTTACAACAAGAAATAATGACTATCTTTTGAGGCTGTTCATATATGTTCAACCCATCATTGAGTACAATATGCTGTTTTGTTCCTACAAGAAAGGTGATTTTCTGGTTTTAAAGGTATTCAATGAAAACTTACATGGATGAATCATTACTTGAAGGGATAAATCCTACCAATCTGGACTGCAAAGTCTAGGCCTCTTTTTAGTCAGAATTGAGGAGCCAAGGATAGTTTTAATAGCAAACTATTTAATGCAGTCATTAGTTTGACTTTGGAACAGGGTTTCTGTACATATTCAACAGTCTTTTTCTTTGCACATATTCAGAAAACAACTTGACACCTGGTTGGATCCCAGATCCCAGGGTATATACATTCACTGAGGAGTCTGTGTTCCAAATGGCCTTAATCCTTTAAGCAGGAATTAAAAAAACAATTTAACAATTGAATTAAAGATATATAATACCCTAAAAACGGAAATGATGTAAGATTTGCATTTTGCAGCTGCAGTTTTACTGTTATTCATATCTCTCAATTTCTTAGTACAAGAAATCTGGACAAAGCCTAAAATAATGGGAGATAAAGGCCCAGAAATAAGGACAGATTTTTAAATATTGTTCTTATAAACTTAGAAAGTTGCTAGAATAACAGGATTTGTGTTAGCATACATTTTCTGAATGATATGACAGTTGAAACTCAAATGTATGTCATTATTTACTGTATTCATTCTTCAGTGGTTTCCCAGAAAACCACACATGAGGAGCAGACCAAAAATGTAAGGGAAAAATCTGGACATTCTGCAAAAACGTGGAACTTTGAAAGATATGGTGTTCATCACCTTGAAGGTCAGATAAATCTCCAGTCTGTAACTGATTGATGCATACAATTCATCACAAGATAACAGGAATCACAGAATATTTTCCTAGAGGAGTCAAAGTTTGCTTGCACCTTTGGAATATACTTTCAAAAAATCCAATCTTAAAAGTCACTTACTTTCAATGCTTTCAAGATATGTAAAAATGTGTGAAAAATTCTAATCATGCATGCACTTTTCTTACCTCCCGAGGATTGACACATTTAAGCAGGAACTGCGGATCACCGTTTCTTCTAAAATTAATGAGTTGTTTGTAGTAGTTAAATACACGAACATCCTAGGAATACAAAAGACAAGAACATATTAGGCACATCACAGAATAAGTAAAACAAAAATGGGGGGGGGGGATTCCATAGGAGTTACTTAAATTAATTGTTAAAATGTTGTTGATTAACTTAACAATAAAATGCAAACAGTTATCTATAAGTCATTTGAGGTTCCCTTCACTCTGACATATGTGTAGCAAACTGTAGATATCACATAGCAAACATATTAAAATTACTATCATAAAATGGGTCTAATCTAATCAGAAACATGACTGGTCATATGACTGAAATTTCTTTGAAGAGAATCAGCATAATCATCTAAAATCACCACCTCAATCATCCTATAGGGAAAAGCCCAAATAAAAGCATTCGGTTTGGATGGGAATAATCAGGACAATGGAGGAAAAGACACAGGATTATTAATAACCCTTGAGATGAGCCATGCTATGTAAAGAGAAAAGACAGTGATGTAGACCAAGATGGGCAAGTGCTAGAAATGTTCATTCATCCACACTAGTGGGTACTGATAAGGTCACATGATCTAAAATCTCAGCCAGTAGGCTATACAGTGGAAGGTAAATCTGGCAGTCATGAAGAGTGGAATGCATAGCTCTCAAAACAGTGAACAGTATAATGGACTGAGATATGAGCAGGGATTTAGTAAGCTCAATGTAAATGCATAAGGGAAGACATAGTAAATGTGATATAATTTGTATGCATTACATTGTTAGTAGATGGTATGAGTGCATATGAAGAAAATAAGAAAGTATTAGAAATGAACGTAAGTGGCAGCTTGTAGGGGAATATCATACATTGAGATGGTGGTAGCTCTCTGAAATATACAAGGTAAGGCAGTAGTATTCTGTAGTTCAGGTCATCAGAGTAGCTCACAGTTGCTCGGGCAGAGCCAGGAAAGGCAGAGGGAAAGATAAGGGAAGTTGGGGCAGTTGCATAGAAACTAGCTACAGCTCCCACGTAGACTTGAAAGACCAGCAGTCCTCCTTTTAACATTTTCATATGTTTATTTGGGAACTTTACATATTCAAAACCTTTGTTAATTTCATTTCATTAAATGGGTCACTCCCTCTAGGTCTGTAGCCTGATTTTAGGGGAGAGCAACTGTGAGTGTGGAATCCTTGCTCATCTTTTTGTGGAAGGTTTTACTGGGGAGATTTTACTATATAGAATAAAATAGAGTGGAGTAGGAGACATTTAAGACATGTGTTGTACAGGGCAAAGATTACAAGGATATAGCTGTCATGTTGCAGAAAGCTCTAATGTTATATGGAAAATTGCCCATTAAGTCAGGATTCTACTGTGGTATGAAAATTTTCCTTGCATATCATATGACAGCAGACCAGAGGAAATGGATGTTATTTCTAAAGAATTTGGTGTTGAGAACAGGTTGGCAGAGGAGACACTAAAGATGTCAGGATAAATTAGGCAGGAGGACTGTATGCAGCATAGCATGCCAGCAATAAGAAGACAAAAACAATGTAGCTGTAAATGTAGTAAAAGGCCAGGGAAAGTGTATTGTGAAGTGGATAGTAACCAAACTGCAAAAAATCTCAATGCTGAAGATAGTGCAACTGTCACAAAACTGTGCTAAATGAGCTAAGGGCTTAAACTAGTATGTCATCATTACTTTACCTTATAAAACCTTTTTTGACACAAGCTTTTAGGTATCAGTTACTAGAAAGGTTTTGGCAAAACAACAAGAAACTTAAATCTGCTGAGCCTTTACATTTGGCACTGACTTTGCTACCTTTACAAATTATCAGTATGATTCAGAAATGATAATACTAGAGCACATGGTTAAATACAAGACAAACTGTATTAGATGATCTAGAATCAATATTAAATAAATGTGGAATATGAGAGGGAAAGCAAGATTAATATTGTTTTTGTTAGATTATTGTTTTAGTCATTGTAATGATGGCATAAACCTGCACCAGCAATCCTTAACACAATGTATGGAGTATCCTTTCTCGCTCATTTTTAGGTTCAGGAAAGAAAATGGGGAGATGGATAGTTTGGCTGAAATTAAACTCAGATACCACTTTAAACCTGAAAGAAGGATTAGTTCTCAAAGAAACCCTGTCCTTGTGGAAAATGAAATGGGTTTGACTCACGATAAAAGCTTGCAACTCATTAGTCTTCTTGCAGAGGTCAAAACAATCAGTAAAACTGTTATCCATGTTAAGAACCTGAATTCAGCCAGATTAGCTGGTTCAAGTGGAGCAAGTGTTTGCTTTCCTAACACAAAATTAAGATTCCAAGGAGGAACCACTGGTTTTCTCTTATGCAAAACTACTTTCAAGAACATTTTAACATGTGACTGCATTGAAAGAGGAGGATCCATGGGCAGACATGTTGAAATGGCCAATAAATGAACCTTGCTAGAGGAATAAGAAAGATCAAAGAACATTAACTTACACAATTATTGTAAAACCAGAAAATAACTAGCCCTAAATGGGTGTTGGTTATGTTGTTGATACCAACTAGCAAACCTTTTTCCATTCGATAATATATGATTTTCTCATAGCAGGCTTTCTTGACTCAATTAGTACCTGATGCACATTCTCAGAAAACAGGTGCTTAAAAGGAGTTAAAACTCTATCATCCAGGCAATCAGTAGAAGATGACTGATGTTGGGGTGTATCAAACACCTCTGGTCCTGTGCTAGTAGATCCAGTCTATGAGGATGCTTGTGATAACTGTTCTGGACATTTCCAAAAGAAGAGAGAACCATGGCCACCTGGGCCAGAAGGGAGTCACCACCATGATCTCTGGGGAATCCTTCTGAATCTTCAGAAGTACCCTGGATAGTAGTGAAAAGAATGGAAATGCATACAGGAACATTCCTGTCTAAAGAAAAAAAAGGCACCTGTCTTCCAGTTCTTCTTGCATGGAGTACTGGAACAAGAATTTTGCCAGCTGATTGTTCAGAGAGAATGCAAAGAAGTTCTGCTTGAGGAATTCATCACTCATGGATGAACTATTTTCCATTTGTGTCTGCAGCAAACCTGTTCAGCTTGTCTGCCACACAGGTTTGCTCTGACAGAATGTAGAATGCCTGTAAAATCAGATTGCGTTGTGAATCTATATCCCATGGTAACATGGCTAGTCTGAAAAGGTGGTATGACCTGGTTCCCCCTTGCTTGTTGATGTACCACATGACTGTGGTATTGTCTCTAACCACTTGAAAAGTTCCCAGGGACCAAAGATGGGTCAGAGAGTTGAGTGTATTGATCAGGGCAAGTATCTTCTTGATATTTAAGTGCTTGCATCTGTCCTTGGTGTCCCACACCTCCTGCACTTTTATCTCAACTGAAAATGCTCCCCAGGCAAAGTCCAAATCATCTGTGGTGATTGACTGCTTTGTAGCAGGGTGGTGGAAGGCAGGCACTTGAATTTAAGGATATTTGTTGTCTCTACCAAAAGATTTGTCTTTTGACAAGCCCCAGCACTGGGAGCTGAAAAGATAAAGAAGTGGTGATGCTGGGATCAAAGAGATTTCAGATAACACTGTATCTTTCTTATGTGGTGTCTTGTCAGGGGTATCATGACAATCACAGATGTCATGAGACTTAAAATTCTGAGGCATTCACTTGCAGCGACGGAAGTCTGAGTGGAAAACCTTAGAAATATATCTAAATAAAAATCAATTTTTCCTGTGAAAGAAAAGCTACTTGACATTCCAGGAACACAATCCTACGTGAGAGAGTGCAGAAAGACTTCTGAATATTCTTTTGCAATTCCAGTTTGTGTAAGAGATTTCTCTCCCAATAGCAAGAATCCTGACACCTTGAAAAAGATTCTGCAATGATAAGCAAATCACCTAAATATGGAAAAATGTGGATACCTGGTAGCCTTCAATAAGCTCTAACCAGAGCTATACATTTTGTGAATACTCTTGGGGCAGTGGATAATCCAAAGGTAAGGCAGAGAACTGATAATGTTATCCAGACAGACAAAATCTTAAGAAACGTCTGAAGTCTGGATGAATAGAGATGTGATGATAAGTATTTTTTAAGTCAAGTGTTACCAGGAAACATGAAAGGGGAAGAAGAGGTAACAGGTTATGAATTGACAACATGTTGAATTTAGACACTATAAAAACAGGTTTAAGAAAAGACCCAGAACTGGACTGCATGCATTTTATTTTTTTTTTGGCACTAAGAACAGCCTTGAATAAAACACCTAGCACACCTGGGAAGGAAGAACTGGTTTTATCATTCCTTGGGACAGCATGTGTTGACTAACAGGTGGAAACAAGAGCATCAGATCTGCAGGATGAGGAATGACACCCAAAAATCTTAGAGATTCCCTAGATCAGCTTGCCCCTTTCATCACACTTTTTGATCACCTCTGCAGCAGAGGGGCCAAACACTACATTTTCTATCCAGAGGAGAATTTAAAATCTATTTTTACATCATCTGGAAGGTTCTGAAAACTGCAGCCAAGCAGATTTCCTTCAAACAGTACCAGTGGCCATACACCGAGTCATACACACACTGCAAACAATGAGTAGTGACTTGCAACAGAAGAAACTAAAATCTAAAATATTTAAAACTGATTTTTTCTCACAAGAGTAAACTGTAGATAAAACATTCCTCATACTTTCACAGTTTATCAGCACAAACTTTAACATATGAGCCTGACAATTCAAAATTCTAAAAGTCAAAGTAGCAGAAGTATACACTTTTTTCCCATACCTATCAAAAAAATGTCCCCATTCTTATTAGAAAGATTAGGATTGAAATTAACTAAGTGTTTAGCAGCAGTGGAATTAACTAAGGCTATAGCAGCTGTCAGATTTGGAAATAGTGTATAAAAATTTAAAAGAATGAGGAACTTTATACAGCTTATCTGCCTTTTTAGGGACAGCTGCCTGTCAATCAGGAAAATTGCAGGCAGTAAGACACACATCCTCTAAAGAAGACAGGACAGGAGGAATGGGTATAGGTTTTAGAAAATCCTTCTGTAACAACTCATTGTATGTTATGAGGGCCGAGAAACCTCCATTGAAAACCAGGGGTGGCTCGTGCTATAGGACTGCGGGACTGCAGCCCTCCCACCTGTAAAATGGGTCCCTCACCTGTTCATGAAATAAAAGTCCCCAGTTCCCCCACTGTCCCGTAGAACATATAAAAATAAAAAACATAAAAAAAAAATCTCGGACTCTGCGCATGCGTGCTTAGTTCCTGGCTGCTGTATTAGGCAGACCAGAACTCCAAGCACTCATGCTCAGGCATTCCTGAGCTCTATACGGCTCAGTTAGGCAGTCTGGATAGGGAAGGGAGTTAACTCCACCCTTCCAACCCAGAGATCTGTGCAGTGGCGACTGCACAAACCGGAAGTCATCGGACTGCATCGCCCGCAGGTTGGACCAATTGCAGGAGGCTCCAGCCTCCTTACATCTCGCGGGAGACCAAGACCACATGCGCGGGCTAGTACAGGAGTGCATTCGTGGAGGACAGGATTGCATTTGTGGATTGGAGGACCGATCTGGGAAAACAGCTGCAGAGTACATTGCCATATGGAGGACCGATAACAGGATCACATAGTACATGGCCGGAGGTCCGATAACACTGTCAGGTAGGTGTGTGCATTTGCAGGTATATGGCCATTCTGGATCGCATTTGCAGAGTACAGTGCGTGTGTGTGTAATGCCCCAGTTGCTTCATTGTGGTGGGTAGAGAATAAGGCTTGAACCCTGTACCTTGGGCCTAAGTGTAGAGAATAAGGCTTGAACCCTGTACCTTGGGCCCAAGTGACAAGAGCCTGAATTCCCTACCCACCACCATTTCTAAAACATTTGCAGATTTTTGCCTCATATTTGTTCTGTTCCTCATAAAATCTGTGGTTTCTGTATTTTTGTTACTTAAAACAGACAGTAGTGCAGTGGTGCAGTGGTAGCAGTGTTGCCTGACAGCTATGGATTGTCTGGTTTGATTCTTGGCTGGGGTGCCTTCTGTGTGGAGTCTGCATGTCCTCCCTGGTGTTTGTGTGGGTTAAAAGTTTAGTGCTGCTTATGCCGAGTCTGCTTATATTGTAAATAGCTCAACAGGTAGCGTACTTGCTTTTGAAGCAGAAGGCTGTGGGTTCTACTCCCACAGTAGGTAGATCCATTACTGATACTGTACTCTGTTGTAAAGGGGATGGATGCTGCAGTCCTCTTTAGTGAAGATACCTAGTAACTATGAACCTGTTATCAGTTTGCCATCCATTCCCTATTGCGATATTACTAGCATTATAATTTTTTTAATGCAATATAAGCAATGTATTCCTCAAGGGCAACAGGCACTTTATTTGTAGATGAAACAATGACATATAAAGTTGTTTGCTAGCAGTAACCTCTTCATTTGTTAACAGATTTCTTTAATGTGGAATTATTTAGATGACTTTTACTTCTTCAGAGATCGTGCATATTTACTGATACTGGTGGACTGTTGAAGTTTGAGTAGACTTTTATGATGGCAATGTTCTGAAT
Source organism: Protopterus annectens (assembly GCF_019279795.1). Taxonomy (NCBI): domain Eukaryota; kingdom Metazoa; phylum Chordata; order Ceratodontiformes; family Protopteridae; genus Protopterus; species Protopterus annectens. The sequence continues at coordinate 773,048,526 of NC_056735.1, forward strand.
TGGGCAGTTCAACTGTATTGTATTGTACAAGGAATATAATTTAATACAGTCAGGAAGGTGTATCAAAGAGCATGTGTATGTTTCGTGTTCAAGGGGCCTATGATTTGAAAACAGCCCAAAATTAATCTTTATCTGCCACTGGCAAAATGTATTTTCTTTGAATGTGGGTTTCAAGGCTGTTTCAATGAATGTGAGTTTCAAGGGCAGAAAAGTTTTAATGCCAAGTCTATTATCATTGTGAGACTGCATTGCTTTGTTTAGCAGATATCTATTAGGGTTTATGCTGTAAAATATAAAATAAAACTTTCAAATGAAATCCATATCATCGCAGAAGTAAAGCAGTATGCACATTACAGTGATTATGGCAAATGGGGCAAAATAACGAAGGAATGGGACATTGGAATGGCTGCAGGGGGGACGCTACATTCCGACCATGATTTTGTGAGGGGGGGGTCAGCAAACTCAGACAGCCCCGGCTGAACTATACCTCTCAACTGTCCAGAATTTTGCAGAATGAATAGATTTTTGCTTCTTATTTTTGGTTTGTTCCTCATAAAATTTGTGGTTTTCTGCCAAATCATTTAGGAATGAAGTCACTAAATAATGACAGACATTGAGTTTCAGATGTCGTAACCTTCAGAAAAATGCATGCTAAAGCAAGACCTGTTATTCTATCAACTGTCTTAAGTTTATACAAGAGCAATTATTAGTACTGTTTGCATGTACCCCCAATATATTTGGCCTTGTTCAGATTTCCTGCATTAAGAGGTTGAGAGGTACGTGCAAATAAATTGCTTTATAGAATTAGGAATATCCAAACCTCTCAACTGTCCCCAATTTTGGCTCAAAATGTTGCTCTCCCCCTAATAATCCCTCTGCAAAATGGCAAATTTGGAAGAAAACGTGGAGGGTTTACAATTATAAATAACTGTAATGATCAGAGTTATAGATTACTTTTATTTCAGAAATGCATGTAGATGATCTTGTTTTGTCAGCTGCTCAAGTTAACAGTACTAATTTTAACAAGGTGTCCCTTCTTTTACAGGTTCCCAGCTGTATTGTGTGGCAATTTTATATTTTTGCATAACATTTTGGTCTGCTTTTCATAAAATTGTAGTTTTCTGGCAAATTAGTAGCAAACCATTAAAGACTGAAGTTAGAAAATAATGGCAGACATTTGAGTTTCAGATTTCATACTTTCAAAAATTCATACTAATGCAAGGCCTACTACTATTCTATTATCTTTCTAAGTTTATAAGAGCAATATTTAAACATTGTCTTTATTTTTGGGCCTGTGTCCCACTTCTATGTATGGCTTTGTCCAGATTTCTTGCTCTGAGGTTGAGAGATATGAGTGTCAGAGCCATCACCGTCAGCCAGAGACATTTCAAACTGTGACCTACTTGTTGCACCGCACTCCCCATTGTAGTGGCTCTGGATGTGTCCAAGCAAGGCAAGGAGCAGTTATGCAGTGTAAGTTTGCAGAGTATTCCCCCATCCAAGGTAGACCACAAGTACGACCGTGGCTTTTCATCTGTCCTTGATTTTGCAGAATGTTCTGGTTTTCTGTTGATTTATGCTTCTTATTATTCAGAAAATGCATGCTGTTGCAGTGCCCTGTTGCTCTGTATTAAAGTAGTAATGCTTTATTGGCCATTAGGTAAGCTTGTCGGAGATTGTAAGATGCAAGTAAGCTTTAATAAGCATACTGTTAAAGAATTACCAACATTGAAAGCCTTTTCATTGTTGCCATGCAGAGAATATTTACATAACTAGTTAACGTATAAGCCTTAGGTATTGAAATGCATATGATAGTATTTGAAATAAAGGACAGGATTACAGTATTTTCAGAAGCTCATTACATTTGTTGGAGACTTGCAGTTATCTTTGCAGTTTTTACCCGTAAACCAAACAGAATGCCAATCTATCATGTGTGGTCCATAACTTGTGCAGTAATCCTTTAAGCAATTTATCTTGAGCTTGTTTCTTGTTCACTGTTCATTTTTTACTTTGATTATGTGTTCCCCATAAAACAAGTAGATAGTTGTTGTCAGGCAGCAGGTCTTTTTTGGATAAGAAACATTTTTACAAGTGGGGGTTTCACAGAAATTGCTACTTTCAGCATGTTACTTAGTAATTTTATAAAGCTGAATATAAATTATAATTAGAACTGCAGTGCAAGGAGAAGTGGTTTGAGCTGAGTGCTGCTTGTTTTTTTATACTTGATTTTGACTGGCATTCCAGTAATGTATTTAAAAAGCAATTTATTTTTTCATGCCTCACAACCTTTGTGTTTCCATCTAGATATTAAATAAGTTGTCATGTAGCCAGTGCATTGAAATATTTTTCTTCTACACTTCATTTTGTCTTGATTGGACTCTTGTAATGATGGTTTGGCACCCAGGGCAGCGTATTTAATTAAAGTTCCAGTTGTTGTGGTTTTGAGCATAGCTCCACCCCTTTCTAGTTGGTCACACCCCTTCCCATTGGCCCCACCCATCCAGCTGTCTCCTGCAGCCCCCCTTTAATTTGAAGTCACCAGCCACCACTGTTGAAAACACTGGGACATTCTTGCAATAGTTGCAGAGAAATAGAGCCCCTCCCTCAGGGAGAATCAAAACTGAGGTCTCCTCTGAGTCTGAATAAAAAATCTGAATACAAAATCCTGAATCTGATCTTGCATCTTACTGTTCAGATTCAGATTCTTTAATCTCTTCAGGAAAAGATGAACTCCTCTTTCTTTTACTGGAAACTACTTTACAAGATGGTACAATAGCCTGAATTAAACCTTGAGCCAGTCTCATTAAACTATTCCTACCCAAAGTAATTTGAGGAACAGTAGATGCATGCTTGATTTTTGGTTTCTTTTTGACAGGAAATATGGGGCCAAATGTGTTACTAATGGCAACAGCTGATTCCCCAGGGATGGACACAGCATTCTGACACAACAAGGAAAACTTCCTTTTTCACTGTCCCAGGACTGACAGTGACTTTCTCTTGCTCACTGAGGGGGAGTCCAACAGCTGCAGAGGATGCGGATAACCCCCCCCGGTCCGTAGTGGCTGTAGGTGCTACACCAGAGGGATCCGGGATAAAAGATGAATGGGTGATAGCAGAGTCACCCTCTTGCCACTGAGACAAATTGCTAGCCTGCTGTGGTGGCAAAGGCTGTTTGTTTAACCTTTTTCTTTTTGTGGCTGGAAGAAGGACCAACTATGGAACCAGAAGGTTGTTCCATGGTCAAGCCGAAAATGGTGCTTGTTTCCTAAGGAAGATAAGCAGCAAATGCCAGTAAAACTACCATTCCACAAACGTCACTTTTTGACAGAAACACACACACACACACACACACACACACACACACACACACACACACACACACACACACACACACACACTAAAAAGCACTTTAAAATGCTATAGCAGTACCACAATGGAAAAATAAACACAATGTCTGTACAGAAAATACATTTTCAGTTACTCTAGACTACTTTTAAACTGTTAGAAATAAGTGGTTTGTTTAAAAGAATGTTACAGTTTAGAGACAGTCTATTAAATAACACTCCTAGTGTTAAATAACTTTTCTGAAGAGGAAAGTAATAAGACAGCAATACAATTTAAGAAAATGGAAGTTTTTTTCCACAAAGGGAACTTACCTCCTCAGCAAAGAAAAGCACAAGCTGACTGTTGACCCTCACAAGCCTCAGAAGAGCATACTGTTTGGCGACAGTAAAACAGCTTGAGCTGCTTGACAGTTTGGGCTTATGGAAAGGAGCCCTGAAGCTTTGGAAGCTGCCTGGCTGGTATATCTGTGAAAGGATATAATCTATATAGCTAAGTCTACTGCAGCAGTGATCGATATGAAGAACATTTCTGCTTCAAATGAATGGGAAGCCTGTTCCAGTGAAGGGGTAGTCTTTGAGAAATACACTTGTCCCTTCAACATGTCATATTTAAGTAGCAAGCAAGGTTTAAGTCCTTAGATTGGGCCATTCTGATGCAACTCGTTTTGCAGATACGAAGAATGTTCATCAGAATGAGATCAAAGGATACCTTGTATGCTAAGCACAGATCACCTCTCAACAGTCTGTAGGAAACAGAGAAGAGGGATAGGTCCTTCAAGTGATCTACACAGGACATGTTGTTTGCTCCCATTTCTGAGGCACCACTGTAGACTTTCAAGCTGTTGCATGTGCATGTTCAGGTACATACCAAAGGGGACATTGTACTGAAAGGTCTGATAAGAGCCAGGTACAGTAGAATGATGACTTACTTGGAGCTAGATGCTATACCTTTGCTTATAATTTGTGCAATATAAAATAATTTCCTTACTACCAAAGACAAATGATGGTTGAAATAGCTTCTAAATAGAAGTTTCATTCATGTGAAGAAGGACAAAATCTGGGTTTTTGCTACTGAGCAGTTAGATAAACTAGTGGTTGCCCCATATGTACAAGGACTGCCAAAATGAATGACAGTTTAACACAGATAAAAAATACCAGTGAAGCATGCTAAACTCTGATTAGTCTTTGTTCCATGTTTAAATAAACAAACATCAATATCTTTATTATTTCTTAAAATTATCATATCAGATTTTCAAAATGAGATCTCTGGCCACTATTTATAAGTCCTGTTTAGTTCTCAAAACATGGTACGCACTGGGGTGAGACATTGTATGCAGCCTTACCTCATTATCTAGTTATAGTGCTCTATATATAGAATACAAATGCAGATGTCCTCTCCTGATCATATACAAGTCACAGATACAACAACACCGCAGTACTGGCTGGTCCCAACAGTGACCTATGGGACTCCACTTGTTTACAATCTGATGGTGCTCTGGTTGGCAGCAAAGAAATCCTCCTTCCCTAATAATATTTTTCACAGCATACAGAGCTGAGCAACATAACAGTGCTATTAAAAAATAAAATAATCTTCATGGTATGGTAAGAAAAAAGTACACTTGCTTAAGTTCCACTTATCTGTAACAGTAGATGCTTGTAGAAAATGTTACTTTACAGACGTTGGTATTTCAGAACATTAAACTCCTCCATCTTCCAGAGTAGGATAGTCCTTTACAGCCACAGACACCAGCCCAAAAGGAAGAACAGATGGAAAATGTAAGCTTTGCAAACAACTACTGTTCCAAACCAAAGACAACACACACAAACACACACACACACACAAACACACACACACACACACACACACACACACACACACACACACACACACACACACACACACATATCCACACACACACAAAATAAATTCCGCTAAATGATAAACTATATACATCCAAGTAAAGGGAGATGGTGGGAGGGTACTACCTATAAGACAGTGTATTCTATGAACATTTACTGTTACAGTATGCAGCTGTACTATGTTCAACAAACACACTGCCTTACTGACATTTGGGTAGATTCCCAAAGCTTAACCAGACAAGTGGGAGGAGGAAGGATAAGGGTCCAAGAACCTCTGGAGAATGGTCCTAACAAAGCCTGGTCTGGATCTAGAAAAGGTTTCCATTTTGTAGTGATTTGTAAAAGTATGGCGTGAAGACCAAGCTGCTGTCTCTAGCATACTTCTTTAGTCTACCTCTTTCTAAATGCTACTGAAGAGGAGAAGGCCCTTGTGGAATGTGCCTTTATCTTGCCTGAATTTGCCATGCCATGGTAAGGGTAACAAAAACCAATACCAGAGGACAACCAACGTGCAGTGGTTTGCTTGGAGACAGTTTGACCTTTCCTTGCTGCATAGAAAGAAATAAAAATTATTTCAGTCTTCCTAAAGAGCTTTATTCTGTTCTATTAGTACCTGAGCTGCCAATGAACATCCAAGGTATGAATAATCCTCTCTCCCTCTCTCTCTCTCTCTGATTCTTAAGTTCTGAAAAGAACACAGGAAGATTGATGGACTGATTAAGAGTGAACTCAGAAACCACATTTGGCATAAAGGAAGGATTTGTGCATAACACAACACTATCATTGTGAAAACAAGGTGAGGGTGCCCCAACATGAGAGCTTGCAACTCAGAAATTCTCCTTACAGATGTCATAGCGATAAGAAAAACAGTTTTCCATGTTAAGAACTTGAGATCAATGTGAACTGCTGGTCTGAGAGGTGGCAAAGTTAATTTTTCTAGAACATAGCTGAGAACCCACGAAGAAGAAATTAGCTTGCAAGGAGGTCACATATGCAACATTCCTTTCAGTAACTGTTTTACCAAAAGAGAAGTAGAAAGAGGGGGATCAAAAGGCAGACAAGCAGAGATGGGCACTAAATTACATTAATGGATACATACAATAAGCAATCCTGAAGTTGCTCACACAAATATTTCAAGACCAGGGGGATAATAACCTCAATGGACCCAATATGTAGCCAAGCATACCTCCTCATCACCACTGGCAAAGCTGCATTTCTGGAAATAGTGTCATCCCCTTCTAAGATACTCTTTAATGTATGTTTAGACACCTGGGAAACACTGTAAACTATATATTTGACATAAAACTTTTGCTCAAAAGGCAACACTGCATGAACTCTTCTAAACTATAAATGCAGCCCAACACAAACTTCCATATAAAACAGTGATAGTTAAATATTTTAAAAGCTACTGTGCGGGACTGCTTCATCTTCTCTTCCTCCTGAGATTCTAGCCACTTGCCTACTTTATCTTGAGGGACCAGGTTTGTTGAAGACATAGGGCCAGATTCAATGAAGCCTACACTAAGTGTACACTAAGTGTACATTGTTCTGAGTGACAGACAACACAGACATAACGCACACCTTCTTCCTCCTAATTTTAGTTTTCCTACTGATATTCGTGCAGCTTTAAATATTGGCAGGGACTCATAATGGTTACCACAAAGTGCAGACTACATGTACACTTAGTGTAATCTTTCTGAGTGACTAGAAATCACAAAAATTTGCTTTTTACTGAATAAAAGTAAAAGAATTGAGTCAAAGAATTTTACTGAATACATATGGTGTACACTTAGTACAGGCTTTACTGAATCTAGCCCATAGACTTTTTGTCTGAAATTTTAGTGACACACAAGCAGGGTCAACAAACAGGGGACCCTGGAGACCTGGCAAGGTGGAGGAATCTCTAAATTTCCTAAATACTTGTTTGAGAGAGCTATAGTAAGCAAAGAAGAAATATAGGCTTTCTTAAAAACACTGTCCAATGACAGGATTACTGGAGGTATGGGCTCAAGGACTGGTGCCTCATCTTGCAAAATCTGCTAATCTCGAGCGAAGTAAAAGATTACTCCCAATTAAACATATCCCTAAATCTAGCAAGCATTTAGGAAAAAGATTACTCTATTTTTGTTTTACTTGGATCACTTGTCTGTGTACTTAATAAAGGATTTTTGACTGGAAACAGACTGCCTGCCTTCCTTGGATTACTTTCGAATACTTAGTAATTCTGTACAATTATTTATTTATTTTTTTACTTAAGATGAGTTTAAGTTAGCTATTTCTACTACTATTGTTTGATCTGATTAATATACAGTGATTAACTAGAGATATATGGACTGAAAATCTTCCACACAGAGAAGTTTCTTACACTGTTTTGTTTTTGGACCCACTATACTTGTGTAGTGGGTTGTTTTGAGACTTCAGGGATACCACGGAAGTTACTTGTTTTTTTTTTTTTTTTCATTTAGGAAAAAGAAAACATCTGTTTGAGTTCCTGAATCTGCTTGATATTAGAGGAGATTAACTGATCCAACTCAGATAGGTCAGATCCCCCAGACACACTATCCCCTTCAAAATCAGGATCCATAGCAGAAAGACCTAAGGTGGAAGCACTGGTGTTACAATTAACCCAGGTATGCACCTGCTGTGACGTCCCCTCTCTGGGCCAGTAATCAAGGAGCCTGAATCTTCACCACTGACACTGGGGAGGGACGTTCACTTGGAATAATAATAGACATACACAGTATTTCCAGGTGCAGCTCTCTGCATCAAACACAATTTCCCTTAAGAGCACACAGGGAATACACTCATTCTGGGGTATGTATTTTCCCTCTCTCTCTCTCTCTCTCTCTCCAGGGCCTCAATGAGACTTCTCATTGGTACAGCTATAGAGTTGAGCCCCCAGCCGAGTGTCCAAGCCAAGTCCCCTAGCACCCTCTCTGTGAAACCAGTGCTTAGTAACCCTGCTCCAAGCAGTTGACACACATGCTCTTTGAGATTTCATTTACACACACACACACACACACACACACACACACACACACACACACACACACACACACACACACACACACACACACACACCTGGGAAAGGCTGGCACAAATTTACTAGCTATGCCCCCTTCTGCCCAGACTGTAAGATAGTTACATTGCCACCAGGCACTCCAAAACCAGCTACTGTATGGCTCTTACAAGTGTACCTAATTATATGGAGTGAAATTAATATTAATATAGATGATAGTGTTTGACCAATGCAGTAAGGCTTTCAGGAGTGGTCACAGAGTTACCAAATATATATAAGTACTCTCAAAGGTTAAAATATTTTCTGAAGGACCAGCCACAATGAAAAGTTTAAATATATTTAATAATAAATAATAAACGAACATGAAAATACTTAATAGCCATTTACAATAAACACCACAGTTTCAGACACAGGAAATATTAAAATAACACAGATGAATAGATTCACAGAGATACAGAAAAACAGTACTTAACTAATCTCACTATTTTTTTCTGACTGATCTAAAGAATTACTATTCCTTAATCACTTACTAGAGTAAGGCAAGATGAAGTAGGTGAATGGACTTCCTTCTTTGTCAGATTCCAAAAACAGTGTGCTCAGAGACTTCTCTTTCATCTGGTATTAAAACATCATTTTTTCCTAGATTACAGAATGACATCACATACATCTGGTCATCTGACTTCTGGTTCCCATGCTACCCACATTGCTAGAAATTGAACCAGAATTTACCACATATGTGTTACCATACAAACAGAGCTTTTCTGATATGTGTTATAGCATCTGGAAGCTATAAAACCATAAACCACTTCCACTCTTCTTACAGGAGCTAATAAACCATTCTCTAGCACTGATATGTCATCTCTGGCTGCAGTCAGAACTGTAAGATACAATCTTTATGGCCTAAATTAAGTAATGTAATTTTTTACTATTGTTCTCTGTTAACATATATACATTTCCTCAGTTACAATACAGTCAGGACCCACTGTTGGTATATTTTTAACACAAGCAACTTTACAAATACATTTTTCAATACATATGTACAAATCAGTTTAATATACAAATGACATATAATTCTTTACAAAATTCCAGCTAGCTGTGCTGGCATATGTTACACTTCCACTGCCCTACTTCTCCTGGCATAGCTGGCAATACCTCACATTGTCAAACCTGCAATCAACTGCTTGAATAATCGATCTAGCCAAAGCCATCATCTCTAGTTCAAAACCTGAAAGAGGCTGCTGCTCAACTACATGGTGGTTGTGTCACTTCTTAGCATGCACTACATTATAGGTTCATAGGTTCATAGGTTCATACTAGGCTATCTGCCCTAGGGCATTTATAAGCCTAACCAGAATGTGTTTGGCTTTCGCCACCCATTTTAAATTTATTTTGCTATGCCCTTTTTCGAGGTTAGTATACTGTGCCTCTGTCTAACAGTGACACAGAAGTGATACCCGGGGTAAACCTACGATCTCCCATCCACTCATCAAGATTCCTCTTGAAGAGAGTCAATGAGGGACTCTGCCTAACCTGGACTGGGATTTTATTCCAGAGTGAAGTGAGGCTCTGGGTTATGAATCTGTCCCTCCAGCATGTCCTATTTATTTCAGTGCTGAGGTTCAAGTCTCTCGGCCGTAGCTCGATGGGATTTGGATTTTCTGAGGTGCATCATGTCCATTCATTCTGGGTTGGACATGGCTTTATACATCAGGCACAGATCGCCTCTGAACAGGCGGTATGCCACTGAGTAGAGCTGGAGTTTCTTTAACCGGGCAGCATATGGCATCTGTTTGAGCCCTTTGATCCTCTTGGTGAGGTACTTTTGGGGTCTTTCCAGTTGCTGCAGGTGTCTGGTAAGGTACATCCCAAAAGGGGCATTGTACTCAATTATGGGCCTGATGAGGGATGAGTAAAGAGGTACGATGACCTCCCCTGATCTAGATGTGAATCCCTTCATGATTAGGTGGGCTATATAAAATGTTTTTCTAACCACTTTGGCCACGTGGTTGTCAAATGAGAGATTGCTATCAACTTGGGTCCCCAGGTCCCTAATTACTTCTTCTGTACTTAATGGATTACCACCTATGTGGTAATTTGTGGGCACTTTGTTTTGCCAAAGGGGATGACTATACACTTTTGGCATTTAGCTTGAGGCCATGGCTCTGGCACCAGTTGTCTGTTTCTATGAGACCCTTTTGGAGGATGCTTGTGTCGGCTGGAGAGTCGATTATGGCGCCCAGTTTGCAGTCATCTGCGAACTTGGTCAGCCACAGTCCTTCCATGTTGGCCTGTACCTCCGAGAAATATATACCGAACAAGAGAGGTCCCAGGACTGAGCCTTGTGGGACACCACTTGTAACTGGTTTGGAGTCTGACATGGCTCCAGCAATTCTAACCATGTGGGTTCTGTCCTTGAGCCAATTTGCAATCCATCTAGTGACATAGGGGTTTATATTTAAGCTGGTGAGCTTATCTATAATGCCCGAGTGGGGTATTGTATCGAAGGCTTTGCGGGGTCCAGGTAGGCTGTGTGGACCACCTTCCCTCGTCAATGGCCTTGGTGACTGTTTCAAAGAAATCAACCAGGTTTAAGAGGCAGGATCTGCCCTTAACAAAGCCGAACTGGGTAGGATCCAGTGTTTGTAGGTCCCCAATATCTTTATTTATGAGGTCCATGATGATCCTTTCCATAGCTTTGCAGACCAAGCTAGTCAGGCTTATGGGGCGATAGTTTCCAGGATCCGTTGAGGCACCACCTTTATGGAGAGGGACCACTGTTGCTGTACGCCACTCTTTGGGCACATATCCTGTAGTAAGGCTGAGACTGAACAGTAGTTTTATGTTTGGGTTTAGCTCTTCTTGGAGTTCATGTAGGGCGCAGCCGGGACACCGTCTGGTCCCATTGATGCTGTGTTTTTGCTTTGGAGAGGCGGCTCTTACCTGAGCATCTGAGATGTCAGGGGCAGCACTCTGCTGGGATAGATATTTGCCCTTTTGGTGGGAGAAGTTTGCGCTGAACCTGTCAGCTAGGATGTTGGCAATGTCTGTGGGTTCGTGTATTTTTGTCATTTTGGACTAATTCTGAGCATATCTGGGAATTACCACCCAGGTTCCTAACATAACTAAAGAAAGCCTTGTGATTATCCTTAGTGTCCTGTGCAATTTTTCTCTCGAAGCTGGCCTTAGACAATTTTATGTGTGCCCGTAGTTTTTTGCTAATACTGACCAGTGATGCCTTCCCTTTTTGGGATTTTGCTCTATCATTTAGTAGCTTCCTCCTGCTATTGTATAGTTTGTTTATGGCTGGGGTCCACCAGACAGGACGTCTGACTTTGGAGGATTGGGTCTTGGTTTTATTTGGGATCCCATGATCCATGCATTCTTGAAGGTGTTCATAGAATGCGTTTATAAAGGATTCTGCGGTCTGGGCCATATTTTCCACAGGCCCGGGGGCTTTGAAGGATTCCACCTCAGTTTTGAGGAGTGTGAAATTTGCTTTAGAGAAGTTTTTCACTGTGGTTTTCTGGGTAGGGGGTGGGATCGGGATGTGAATATCCAGTGAGATTAGTTTATGGTCTGATCTTACCAGTGAGGGATACACTTCTGGTCTGGAGCATAGAGTCCCCATGTTGGTGATGATCAGGTGCAGTATGTTTTCCCCTCTTGTGGGAGTGGTAACAAGTTGTTCCATAGCATTTGAGTTTATAAATTCTAGGAACCTTTGGGCTAGGGTGTTGGAGCTAGAGTAATGCTCCCAGTCTATGTTTGGGTAGTTGAAGTCGCCCAATATAATGGTGTTTGGAGAGACCTTCATATTTTCCAGTGTTCTCAGGAAGGCCGAGTGGGGTTCCTGGGTTTGGGAGGGTGGTCTGTAGCAGGCTATAAACTGGAAGGCAGGTTTTACCCACTGTTAGTTGCACATGGATAGTCTCTGATGCTTCGTGCTTTGCCACCAACCTGGAGGTGTGGGTATCTTTGATGAATATCGATACTCCCCCTCCTTTTGTGGTTTGGTCCAAGTTTTGGGGCCGAAAAGCATGGTATGAGGTATAACCTGGTAGTGCTGGGGTGCTCTCGGGAGCCCTGAACCAGGTTTCTGTTACTGCACAGATATCGATGTTCTCCATGCTAAGGAGTGTTTCGAGTGCGTGCATCTTGAGGTTTAGACTTCTGGCGTTGAGTAGCATTACTCTTAGTTTCTTATCCCTTGTGATACCTATGGAGGTGGGTTTGTCTTTTGAGCCTTGCCTAAAAAAGGCACTATGGGGGTAGCAAGAGCCTTTGCCAATATCCGAAAGCCCAGGGGTGACAGGTGCAAGTCGTCCCTAGCGAAGCATCGTGGCTTGTCAAGCATATCATCCCAAGCTGACAGGCATTGGATCCCCTTTGAATGACACCAGTACTTAAGCCAATTGTTGAAATTGATCATCTTGTCTTCATATTGTGGCATCATTCTTGGTGAGGGTAAGATGCTACTCAAGGTCAGGGTCATACCGGCCTGGGCTACATGCTCAGAGAGCTCCTTTATGTCTCTTTTCATGTAGTCCAGGGAGGTACGTCTCAGGTCATTCACACCAGCATGGACAATGACTGAGTCATATTTGTACTTGCCTTGGAGTGACCTGAGTGCTTGTGTTATGTGGCGGATCCTAGCGCCCGACAGGCTGCTCACCGTGACCCTCTCCTTGTTCAGCCTGGTGAGCGGGACGTCAGTGTGCCTGACGATAGAGTCACCTATTACAAGTGTATCAGGTGTGTTGTTTAGTCTTAAGGGCTGTGACTGTTCGGCACACTGGCTTTGTGAGATATGTGTTGCACGTGTTTTGTTTTGGGGTAGCGGCTGCTTGGGTGTCTGCTTTGGAGGTCTCTACTGCTTGGCAGATCTTTATTTAGAGCCTCCGAGTATGTTTTTGTGTGATTATGTGTTTGGTTTGCTGTCGTGGTAGGTCTATGTGAGACTGGAATTGTAGTGAGTGTGGTTTCCTTCTCCTCCTGACTGGTTATGCCAGTACTGAGTTGAGAGAGCTTAGCCTCCAGTTTGGCTATATGGTTGCATCTCTCACATGTGTTGGAATTTGTTGGGAGGAGGAGAGGGTTGTCTGTGTACATGAGGCAGTTGTAACATTGCCTCAAGATTCCCAGATTCACCAGCTGGACCGGAGAGGAGATTGACAACTCACCTTTGGACATGCTAGAATAATATTGGGAATTCCTTAATACTTGAAAACCAGGGCCAGTGGGGAGTGAGGGTGTAGTGCTTTTAATTTTTAGTGCAGACTTATATAATTGCTTTAGTGAGCAAGTGCCAGGTAACTTAAGTGCAATGTGTTACAGGTAACTTAAATGCAAAAGCGACAAACAGTAACTTTCTTTCAAGTGAAACAAGGAAATAAGTACAGTAAGCAATGCAGATATCACTAGTGATCCACAGAAGCGCTGAGAAGCTGCGTATTAGGTGGAATTAGCGTTCCAGGGAAATAACAAGCAAAGAAACAACAAGCATATAAACAAAGCTAGATTCAGCAGGCCTGGATCTAGTCTATGCTACAGCAAACAAGGTGTACCAATTTCAGTAAGATACAGTTCAAATATTCAGACACTATAAACCTTTAACCAGAAATTCCCAGCTCAGAAGGGCAGAGTCCAGCCTCTTCTCCCACAAGAGTGCAGACCACGAACCTTCTTAATGTAAAATAACTGGCCTGAAGCCCAAGTGCTTAAACCAGAACTAATACACTTTAAGAATAACAGACACTGGGCTCTCAGTCAGCAGTTCCCAACTTAGAAGGATGAAAGCTACCTGTCCTGCCACCACAGTGCATGCCACAAACCTTCCTAAAGTATAACAACTGGTCTGAAGCCCAAGTGCTTAATCCAAAAGACTTAGAATGATAGCTACACTTTAATCAAGTTACTACCAAGCAGTAATAAATACAACTGAATACTTTAGAGAATGCCTGGATTAGTGCTCAAGTTACACAAACAAAGCTAGATCCAGCAGGCCCGAATCCAGTCTATGCCACAGCAAACAAAGCGCACCAACTTCAGTAAGAAGCAGTTCAGATATGCATGCACTATAAGCCTTTAACCAGAAATTCCCAGCTCAGAAGGGCAGAGTCCAGCCTCTCCTCCCACAAGAGTGCAGACCACGAACCCTCTTAATGTAAAATAACTGGCCTGAAAGCCCAAGTGCTTAAACCAGAATTAATACACTTTTAGAATAACAGACACTGAGCCCTCAATCAGCAGTTCCCAACCTAGAAGGATGTAAGCTACCTGTTCTGCCACTATAGTGCAGACCACAAACCCTCTCAGTGCAAAACAACTGGTCCGAAGCCCAAGTGTTTAAACCAAAAGGCTTAGAATGAGTTACACCAAGCAGTAATAAATACAATTGAGTACTTTTAAGATGATGCAAAAGTAAAAAAAAGTAGGTAGAAATACAAGTACAGTAAAAGCAGATGAAATTTTTTTTTTTTTTTTTTTCTGAATAAGTGCTGAGATCAAAGAAACAGATTTGAGTGCTGAAACTAGAAAACTGGCTAGTTATAAGTAGAAAAAAAAAACTAAGCTAGAAGGCTTCCCTCCAACACAGAAGGGCTTGGGGGCTCAGAAGCCTACAAATAGTCTATACCACTTAACAGGAAAGGCAGGAAACAAGCTTAATTTTTTTTTCTGTTTCCCAGATGCTCTCTTTGTACACAGTAGGAGTGCCTGAAATCAGAATATGATCTCACTGCACTCAGTTGAGTGAGCAAATGAGATGGGCCCAGAAGGAGTATCCAAACACAAATTTACAAGAGGGGCGGGCAGTTGCAAGGCCACTAAGATTAACATCAAAACCAAAACAAAACCAAAACAAAACCAGGGAGGGTGGGTGGGACTAACTGAAGAGCAGAGTCAAAACTTCCAGTTCAGTTAATATTCCTTCCACACAGTTATAACTGAAGAGCAGAGTCAAAACTTCCAGTTCAGTTAATATTCCTTCCACACAGTTAAAATCAATATAAATACTGTATTTTTTTGAAAATAAAAGAGCAGATAAAGGTACTTAAATTCTCTTATACGTCCAGTTGAATACAGCAAGTCCTTAGCCGGCCAAAGCTGAGGTTTTTAAGCAGAAAATATTTCACACTGTACCACTTAAATAGGCAAGGACAGGAAATCAAAGAATGTGACTACCCCCACACCTGTAATTACTAGCAAATAACAAAGTTCAGCAAACACTGACTAACTTCCAGTTCAGTTAATATTCCTTCCACACAGTTAAAATCAATTTAAATACTGTATGTTTTGGAAAAAAAAGAGCAGATAAAGGTACTTAAATACTCTTATCGTCCAGTTGAATACAGCAAGTCCTTAGCGGCCAAAGCTGAGGTTTTAAGCAGAAAATATTTCACACTGTACCACTTAAATAGGCAAGGACAGGAAATCAAAGAATGTGACTACCCCCACACCTGTAATTACTAGCAAATAACAAAGTTCAGCAAACACTGACTAACTTCCAGTTCAGTTAATATTCCTTCCACACAGTTAAAATCAATTTAAATACTGTATTTTTTTGAAAAAAAAGAGCAGATAAAGGTACTTAAATTCTCTTATACGTCCAGTTGAATACAGCAAGTCCTTAGCCGGCCAAAGCTGAGGTTTGGGAGAATCCCCGGGAAAACTTATCAGCTCTGGTAATGGATTCTGCACCCCTGACTTCCCCTGAATCTAAAGGATTTGGTTGTCCTATACCTGAATGAGGCAATGATACAGACCCAGAGAATATGTCTGATCATCATATCATGCACAGTTGTGGTACCAGAACCACAGCAGGGGACCTAGAGGTAAAAGAAGATGAGTGGTCTAATAGTCTGCTCTTGGCTGAGGCTGCCGCTGAGTCACAAGCTGTAATCTGAGGCATTTATTTTGTTTTCTATTTATGTTTTTTAGGTGCAGACAAGATAGTTGGTGGGGGGGGGGGTGGAGTATAGTTTCAGAGTCCATCTAACCATGGGGCAGAAAACGTCATAGCCGAGCCAGTAAAAAAACTTCTGATAAAACAGTACTCCCAGTATACAAAGAGATAATACTCCTATATTCTCCATTATAAATTGCGATGTAAAGACTGTTTAACCATAGAAACAAATACAATACTGTACTGAAGCAAAAAGACATTAATTCAGTAGTCCCTATATAGGTCCCTAAGCACCAATATGTATCATCAAAACTCGAAATAAAAAAACAAAAAATGACTAATTTCATCCTCTCATGTACAAAAACAGTATACATTAGCCTTATGTAAGGAATTTAATTTAAACTTAACGAAAAATTCCTGTCAGAAAATAAAATGATGCCAAAATCATGATTAAAAAAAATCTATTTAAAATATCATCACATTTCTTCATTCATAATTTTATGCAAATATATAAAGAAAAAACTCTGAAAACAGAAAATTCCTGTAAAAATTTAAAATAATTCCTTAAATAAATGGAAATAGACACAATTTACTCACGAGTATGGCAGCATAAGATAATGACAGAACTTGACAAAAATGGCCTTAGTAGTATTGGACAACATTTGAGTATTAATGTAATTTTGGGTATTAATGTATAGGTAAAGTCTGGTATAATAATAATAATAATCAAGCAAATCCACTGCTTCATGTTTGCTTATCAAATCACCAAGAAGCATGGATGTAAAAAAAAAAAACACTTTGTTCATACTTGCTAAATGCAGATTTATTTAGTGAGAATAAATAAACTGAAACTAATGAAAATAACTGCAGCAGTATTTACAAGGATCTGCCTTCAATTTGCTAAGCAGTTAGTGAATGCGGGATAGATAAATAAATAAATACATGATAGGTTTTCTACCTCTCTGTCCAAGGAGATGAGCAGGTGCTGTTTTAAGGTAGAGTGGTCTCTACATCCCTTCCACATCTACAGCATCATCTATCACCTGAACATAAAAATTTTCATCTAAATTCAGACCCTTCTACTTCCATAACCTGCTGGCAACCTGATGTATGTTTGTTTTTTGGATTTTCTGTATGACTAACGCTATTGGCTACTCTCTAATTTTTGCATGATCATCACTGGAATGCACTAATTACCCATTTTGTTTTCCATCTTTCTTTACAGATTGTTAATCTCTGTCTTCTTAATCTTCCTCTTCTATGTAATGTTCTTTCTATTTTAGTATTTCTGTCTGTATTATTTCTGTAGCACTACTTACATTTTACCTTTCTGCAGCTTTGATAATTCTCGTTTATCCCTTTTTCCCACTTATTTATAAGCTCTATCCATCTTTTCTCCTGCTTGTGTTTCCCCGAGGTCTGCAAACTCGGTACTTAACATTAGCATACTACCCATTACTACTCTAATTTTATATACTTCCACTGTTGCAAAAGGACATTAGCAATTCCTTACAAATTTTCTTTTCTAGTTCAACCTGCAGTTCCAACTGGGTTCTTACCAAGCCATTCACCATTGCTGCGCTCGGGCTCACTCCACTCCCCTACCCTACACCCAATTTCCACCCCTCCTAGCTATATACCTCCCATGCACCTCCTACTTCCATTTTAACCTATCACACCTATTCTATAAATACACATCCTCACCTGCCTTCCTCACATATCCACCATATCTTATATCATCAAATTACATTCTCTTGCTAATCACATTAAACTGTATATTATAATATCTGACTCAATTTGTGACTATATAACATACAAAAAGCTATATAACATAAAAAGACCATGTTCCCTCTATCACTAACACTCATTATCTCCCTTTCTCTACTTTTTCTTCTCCTTCTTCAACATACATCCTGCCATACATATACTATCAATAACCACATCACTTCCATAACATCAAATATAGCGATCTCTGACAACACAAAAAGTTTCTCTAATATATCACCAGATCTCTTTCAAATACATACATTTACCTCTCCTAACATCAGACTTTTAAAAGAAAGCCCAAAACTCCCTAAGTCTCAATACTACCTGAAAAAAAACTCCTCTTTCACTCAGACATCTTATCACCTATTTTTCATTTATTTCCTTCTCTGGTGATGTTCATCTTAATCCAGGCCCATCCCTTATCTCTAGTCCTTCCCACACCCCAGTGAATTCATCCCAAAGTAAAAATCTGAAATGTATTACCCTTAACTTTTACAGCATCTGTAACAGTATGTCAGACTTTCATGCTTGGGTGGCACTACGTACTCCAGATTTCTTAGATGCCAAAGAAACATGGCTAAAACCTAACATAAAATATATCAAAGTGCTCCCTCAGGGATATAATGTAATCAGACTTGATAGACTACACAAAAGAGGTGGTGGAATTGCATTATTTTACAGCAGCTGCTTCACTGTCACAAAACTACTCAGGACCCATCCATAAATTTGATAATGCTGAACTACCCATTACCATCCTAAAAATGAATAACTCTAAAAACCTATGTATAGTTGTCATTTATATTACCCCATCTGTATACTTGAAAAAATCCTATATTGGATTACAGATAACATCTCTTACAAAACTATTATTCTTGGCGATGTTAACATAAATTGGCTAACTCTTACATTACTCTCTCCCCCTAACTCTACAGACCTCTTCAATTTCCCACAACTTATACTGACTCCTACAAGGTCTAATAAATACAACAAACAGGGTTCAATACTGGATTGGATCCTAGCTTCTGACCCTAATAAGTTAGTTCACACAAACAGACACCCTTCCAAACACACTAAGTGACCACCTTACTACCTTCGCCATCAGAATATCCAAACATTCTCCTAAAAAGCATTTTTATAAATCAATCAGGTACATAACAAAATTTAATCCAGAGTCCTTTCTACACATACTAAAATCTACTAACTGGACTATCATAAAAACACTTCCTCTTGATGAAGCTGTAAATTGCTTTAATACTACACTTTTAAACATTCTAAACAGTCTAGCTCCCACTAGGACAAAAATAATCAAAATTAATCATGCCTCGTGGCTGTCAGGTGCCACCAAGCAACAAATGTCCATAAGAAATAAAGCATGGAAAGAGTGGTTAAAAATAAAGCCCCAAACAACCTACAGTACTATAAACAACTCCAAAACAAAGTTAAACAGCTCATCATTTCACACAAAAAGCAATACTATATCTGTCAACAATCTAATAACTCTCATAATCCAAGAATATGCTGGTCGTCAATCAATTCACTTCTTAAACCAGACATTCAACAAAATCCTAGCTCTCTCCCAAGGAAATCTCCTTCTGAAATTGCCACCAACTTTAATTCTTACTTCATTGATAGTATTTCCAACCTATTGTCAAACCATACACAGCAGTCACTCAGTAAATCAGTCTTCCTCCTATAACACTTCTCAGCCAAATACAACCAGTACTAATGTTACTCATTGCCCCACTACTTCTACTAATATATTTTCACTTCACCCAGTGTCTACCAACTTCATAAAAAACTTCTTCTTAAACTCAAAACAAGTTCTAATTCAGCAGACAATCTTCCTGTTCAATACCTTAAGCTTGCTGCTGAGTCTATAGCCTAGCCAGTCAGTATTCTCATTAACAGGTCAATCACAGAATCACACATCCCAGGCATTTAGAAGAAATCCTTCATTATCCCACTACATAAAGGGGGTAATTACACAGATCCATCTAACTATTGCCCCATTGCTATCTTATCACCTCTGTCTAAAATTCTTGAAAAATGTATACATACACAACTCATTAATTATCTTCTCCACAACAAACTATTGTCCCCAACCTAGCATGGTTTCAGACCAAACCATAGCACTTCAACTGCTCTGTTATCCTTCATGGATAATACAAACTATGCTAGAGACTCTTGCCATCTTGTATCTGCACTGTTTCTAGATCTCTCTAAAGCATTTGATACAGTTTCTCACATTAAGCTCCTGTATCAGCTTTTCTCACTAGACCTCACATCCCCCTTCCTGACATGGTTTAAAAGTTATCTGTCTGATAGACAACAGTCAGTAAAGTGGCAATGCTCCCTTTCTTCCTTCCTTCCAAACATTACTGGTGTACCTGAAGGCTCTACCCTTGGGCCACTGCTTTTCAATATCTCCATAAACAACCTTAACATAAACTCCTGGCAATCCACTCTAATCCAATATGCCAAGGACTTGACCATATCTCCTCATCAAATAACATAATGCACCTGCAACAAGTTACCCAAAAAACCTTTTCATCAATTGAACTTGGACAATACAACTCCCAACTATTACTCAACCCCAGTAAGAAAATGTTTACTTTTTTCCTAAAAGACAAACAGTAAATAAATGAAATTTTTTAATTTATTCCACAAATAATTCTCTAACTGAAGCTGCTCACACACCAAGCTGCTAGGAATAATCATTGACAAAAACCTGAAATTTGACATACATATCTGAACTAACATTAAAAAACACACCAGAAACTAGGTATGCCATACAGGCATTCACACTTTATTAAGCAGTCCTCTAGAATCATACTTGCAAACACCTACTTATTACCTTTTCCACTTGTATGGTGTTAATATCTGTACTAATCTCCAAACCTCCTTCTTATCAAAACCTGAAGCCTGTTATAACAAAAATAGCAAATTTGCCACAAACTCTACCCACTCTACTCATCATTACATTTCACTTCAGGCAATACAATGGCTTGAGCTACCACATTGCCTTAACTTCTTACAGCTCTTTACTGCCCACGGCATTAGCTATAACCCTACTGTCTGCCCTGCTCTAACTTCTGTTCCCTCTCACTATCTTCCCAGTTGACCTATAAGAGCCAAAGACAAACAACTTCTATTAGTGTACAAGCCTAAGAAAAATGCCCTTTACTCTTACTCCATTGCGAAAGCCTGGAACAATCTGCCCACAGATATCAGAGCAAATGGCAACTTTTCTTCATTTAAATATGCCTTAAAAGAATTTCTAAGCAAATCATGGATCTGTTCCTGTTATAATCCCACTTAATATTATGTCCTTTTACATTAACGTCCCTTTCTCAACTACCTTCTCTTTCTCCTTTCTACTCCCAACATTTTCTTATTATATCTTATGTACTATTCCTCTCTTATGAATAATCTGTATTATCTTACTGTTTTTCTCTCCCTGTTACATTAACTTCCTTTTCACAACTACCTTTTTCTGACTCCTGTTTAATCCCGATTTCTTTTTAATAAACAACTTTATTAAATTATCATATATGACACAGGCAAGCTTACATTTATATAAATGAAAAACAATCAAAATGTCACCTCTTTAGTTCCAAACATTATACATCACAGACTCCATTGAAACAACATCACATAATCTGAAGCGCATTTCGTCCGGTTTAATGCATGAACTTCATCAGATAAAATAGCAAGTGACCTGTTACTTCTTAAATAGGCTAATAAATAGATCAGCTGATATATCAAAAATTCAAAACTTTAAAGCGACATACCTTATTCGGAAAGTATATACCATTCAAAAAACTTTCTGTCATAAAATACAATTATCCTAATTAATTAAGTAAAACACAAAGGTTATTTAAAATAAAATTAAATAACTTCACATTTAAAAATTCTTTAACAATGAACTGTTAAGAAACATACTGTTAAATACATATATAAGCCAGTCTCATTCAAGCAGCAATGACAATTATGAATATTTCATGTATAATGTAAAATACCAGATCTATCATCTGTCACTGAGTAAAGTATACCATTATGCCCTATACTAATTCTTATTAAAACTATCTACGAAGACTCTTTAGTTTTAATATAGACATAATGGAACACATATCATTAAGGCCCGGCAGGTTATATGCATATAATCTAATCTGCCATAGTAATTCTAACCTTTCTAGTTCTACTTCTAGAGAGGGGGTCCAATAGAAGTAGAACTAGAAAGGTTAGAATTACTATGGCAGATTAGATTATATGCATATAACCTGCCGGGCCTTAATGATATGTTCATAGGTTCATAGGTTGGTACTGGGCTATCTGCCCGAAGGCATATATTAGCTCAGCCACGTTGTGCAGTATTCACCGCCCCTTTAGTAGTTCCCTAGACCCTTGTACTAGCAGCTAGTACCCTTGGCCCCTATCTAGTAGTGCTGTTGGTGTGATCCCCGGTGTGAATTTTCTGTTACCCATCCACTCATCAAGGTTCCTCTTGAAGAGTGATAGTGAGGGGCTCTGTCTTATGTAGATCAGGACCCTGTTCCATGCCCAGCTCATGAAGTCCCAGTCTACTCTGTCAAGTGCTTTCTCTGCATCAAGACCCGCCCCCACAAAACCACACTGATCAATTCTGATTCCATAAAGACTGGTATCACTTTTACCATTCTTTTAGATATTATAGACCTAAGCAGTTTATAATCATGGTTTAGTATTGAAATGGGCCTGTATGAAGCTGGATCCGATGAATCATTATCCTCTTTATGTATTACAGTTACCACTGCCTACTTCCAGGATGCTGGTACTTGTCCTCCTCTTAAACTATTGTTAAACAAAACCTTCCAAATCTTTATCAGTTTTTTCCTTCCTAACTTCCATACCTCCACAGGAATACCATCTATTCCAGGGGACTTTCCTGTAGATTGGTTATACAGAGCCATTTTTATCTCATCTCTTCCTATCCTAAGTGTTAGTAATTGAGCCTCATTTACCTCTAACCTTGGCATATTTAATTCTTCCATAAACATTTACATTTGTACCTTTTCTTGATCTCCATATTTCTCTGCTTTATACAAACTTTCAGAAAATTTCCAAAATATTTCTAATACTTCTAGAGGATCTTGTTATCTTCCTTGTTATAGGCTTTCTAAGCTTGGTGACACCCCTTTCCACTTTCTGTTGCCTGAGTCATTGTGCTAAAAGTTTTGTGCTTTAGAATTATTATCAAAAAACAGTTGCTTAACAGCAGTCTTCCTAAACTTGTGCATGTTATTGAGG
This sequence comes from Protopterus annectens, assembly GCF_019279795.1. NCBI lineage: Eukaryota > Metazoa > Chordata > Ceratodontiformes > Protopteridae > Protopterus > Protopterus annectens. Next base: position 773,071,705 of record NC_056735.1, read on the forward strand.
TAATCTCTTATTTTCTGTTTTGCATTCTGCAGTTGCTCCTTTTCTTGTTCTGAGAGATTCCCCCTATTTTGCAATACTTTAACTTGTGTCAGTCCCTCTAAATAATTATTGGTACTTCTTAACCTTATCTCCCTTTCCTCTATTTCCACCCTAGTTTTAAACTCCACTTTAATTTTATCCCACTCCCTAGCTATATTTACAGAAGAAAATTCTATCTTTTCTAGTCACTCCTGAATTAATTCCAAAACCCATTCCTTCAATTCCTCTCTTTTCAAGCTGATAGGTGGGAAAGCACCAGTGTCTCATTTTTATTTCATTACCTTGTGTTTTTATTTTAGTTTTTATTGACGCATGATCTGAAATAGTTATTGGGTATGTTCTAAGACCTTCAATTAAATGCACATGTTCCTGTGAGATATAAAATCTATATAGCCTAGCCCAGTTTTTGTATCTCGGCGACTAATATGTAAATTCACTCCGAACTCCTACTACTGAATTTACATCTTCCATGCCAAACATTTTTATAAATTTCTTCAAAAATCTACCCTCCTTTGTTATATTTTCCCCTTCTAGACCGCCACAGACACATCTTCACTGTTGCAAACCAAATTCTCATCTCCACCTATAAGTAATATTCCTTACTGAAATCTGATTATTTCTCCTGGAATTTTCTTAAGCTCCATTATAGCAGTTTTAGGTGGAATGTAAATGCATGCCAGTGTAATCCTCCTCCCTAGCCAGTAGCCACTTAGCACTATGCATCGTCCATTGTTATCTTTTTTTCCTCTTCTATCACTATTTGAGCTCCTCTTGCAATTAATATAAGTACTCCCCTTTTCCTTTGCCCCATTAAATAACCATCCTGAAAACCTTTCTTTATCAAATTCACATGTTCAGTTCTATCCAGGTGTGTTTCCTGTAGCACAGCTATTTGCACTCTGCATTTTATTATAGATCACTACTCTTTCTTTTTTATATTTATCTGTAAGACCATTCAGATTGAAAGACATTACAGGAAGCATCATGTTCTTATATAGTTATTATTACCACCTTTTATGTATAACTGCTCTTTTGTTAAATGTCTAGTTCCAACTTTTATATTACATGCATATACTGTTCAGCAGGTTGATCTTTTATACCATTGTTTCTTGTCATATCCATTTGTGCCTATGCCACATATTACATAACTTTTTTTGAAAGCCCTCCCACAGAACAAATAAGCCCTCCCGAAATCCCCCTAAAACCTATTAACCTAATAATAACACACAAAACTATGAACATCTTCAAATATTGAAGTTTTTGCTTCCTAATAAGAACAAAAGTTCTAAGTTGATAGCCACACACACAGGCTAGAGTTAATGAAAAAGAAAGGCTAGTCATGCTATGATGAATGGTATAGCCTGTGCTATTAGTAAGTGCTATTTGATTTTGTCTACGTTTATAGCTCTCCCAGCTGAGAAAACACTTGAATGCTTTCAGAAAACACTTTCTATAAACCATTTCTCTTTATTAAATTGTCTTCTTATGACATGCAACACCAGACACGAAACTGCTAAAGGTACCTGATTTACCAGAAAAAAGCCTTATAATATTCAATATTCTTTTTCATTTATATGCTTTGTTATAAACCTTTTACCAGCTAATGCCTAGGGTCTTAACTTAGTCATTTCCCTATGCAAGCATGGGTAAACAGCACACTGACTTTTCTTTTGTCATACTCTCTTAACCAGACTCCACTCTCCTCCCCTCTCTTCTTCTTTTTTTTTAATTGTGGTGCCTACATTTCTTAAAACTGAACAAAGAAAAAGAGAGAAGGGAGAAAAAGAAAAAGCAAAAGCACCTGTTTATATTAGCATCCCAATTGCATTTAAAAAAAAATTGAGAAAACATTACTTTAAGTCTAGTTGGTTTTGTATTATCTTTAAAGCTCTCACAGCTGGGAAAACCCCTGATTGTTTTCAGAGAACATTTGTCCTAGCCAGTTTCTCTGTTCTTTTTTTCCTTTCCCTCAGCCAACCCCCTTCCACCAGTTTCTCTTTATCAGATTGTCTTCATGGAGACATCAATACAAGCTGCAGAATTGCTACTTAATATGCATGCATTTGCTAGAAAAAAGTCTTATAATATTCAATATTCTTTTTCATTTACTTGCTCTCTCTTAAAACTAATCAATCTAAGGTCCTTAAGCCAGTCATTTCCCCATGCAAGAATGAAAAAAGCACATTAATGTTATCTTTGTCATGCCTTTTAAACCAGTTTTTTTTTATTGCATTGCCTATATTTCTCAAAACTCTGCAAGAAGAAAGAGAAAAGAGGGGAGAAAAAGAAAATCAGAAACACCTGTTTACAATCCCCATTACACTTACACTTACAAATAGCATGGAAAGAAAAATATGCACCACAAATATAGCACTAGTAAGAAAAGAAAGTGTTTCTTTTACTTACAGTTAGCTTTCTTCCCTGTCCTCCCCTCCCCAAAGCATTTTTCTGAACATTAATGACATGAAGTAGGGCATATACATACTGTAGAGTCCCCCACAAATCCAACAAATTTTGAAAAAGTCCAATATTTCCAGAATTTCTTATTTTGTCATATTTTATAAATATAATTATTGCATTGTAATCTCACATTAAGTTACTGGTATCATTACTGTTCTTCTCCATAGCTCAAATCCTGTCTCTACTTCATTTCCAACATACTCTCAATTCTTCTAGTCAACTCTTGTGCTCCCTTTCTTCTCTCCAACATTTTCCTTTGAAATACTGTAAAAGGATTCACAGGTGCAGTCTACTTTCTGTGGTCTTTATTACCAGAGGACTGAGGAGCAGAATCTCCTTCTGTTTCACAGCTCACATTAGTATGCACTTCATCAAAAATGATTTTGTCCCTCCAGGGAAGAATACCTTAAAGACAGCTGGATACAGCAGTTTGAATCTCACATCTGTGTTTTAACATTCTCTGAATAGTGGAATGAATTTACCTATTTTTGCCTGGTGTACAATGAGTAAACATTCTCCATAAATACTCTGCTGTCTCCCACTTCTAGTATTTTGTCCTTCTGTCACACTTTTGTCTGAATCAACTCCTTCTGCTGGTAGGATTGCATCTTTACTATTAAAGGTCTAAGTTGCTTTCTTATAGCTAGATTTGGAACATGCACATGATGTGCCCTTTCAACTAACAACTCCTGCTGTGGAATACCAATCAAGTTGGTTATTTGTGCTTTCAGAAAATTAATGCAGTTTGTTCTTTCCAGCTTCTCTGGTATAGCTGAAAATCTCAGGTTTTCCCTATGTGCTCTGTCTTCTAATTTTATTATTTTTGAAACATCTCTTCCTGAGCAGTCTCATATTCAGCCAGCCTTTTCTTCATTTCAACCTCTGATTTTTGCAGCTTTATCATCTCATCTTACTATCTGTTTAAAGCTTCTTCCATTTTTTCCAGCCATTTGTTGTTTGTGTTGATATGCTCCATCAGTGTTTTGTTTATTTTAACGAGGTCTGTATTCAATTTTCTTATATCTTCCTGTAGGTTATTGGAAGTCATGTCTGAAGGTTGCATTGTGTTTTGCTGAACAGCTGCAGAACTTTCCCCAGTCAGTGTTTCTTCCTCAGTTTTTGTAGCTGATTTTTCCAGGTCTTCTGTATTTTTTTCATTCCTGGCATCCAGGCAGTGCACTTACTAGTCAGTTACTGAAATTTACCCATAAACACAAGTCTCCTGGCTTTCTCTTCTGAGTTTCTGTTTTCACACTGGGAGAGCTAGAAACAAGCTATTACTCAGTGTGCAGCCATCTGCTACTCCCAAGATTTTCTTATAACATCTTAAATACTATTTCCTTTTCATGTCATCAGTAATCTGTATTTTATTACTCTTTTCTCTCCCTCAAATACTGTCTGTTGCTATACTAATACCTGTCATGTAAATAATCAATCTACATTTTTTACCTTAACTAGTTGATGCATATTTTATTATTATACCTTGTCTAAGACTTCTGTTAATAATTTTCTATTTTTGGAGTTTTTCTCCTGGGCCTCTGTAAAAATGGGCTCTTTGGACCTCAGTCAGACTATCCCGGTAAACAAATGTCAAATAAATAAATAAATAAATAATATAATAAAACACACATAAGTAAACAAAAGTAACTGCTGTACCAGCAGCAGTTAAACTGGACCTGTAGTTTATCTTCCCCTTGCTAGTAGTGGTTAGCAAGTGTTCAAAAAATAAATAAAATTAATGCATATAACAGCATTTATAAGGTCCTGCAAGTCTGTGAATGTGTTTATGGGAAAATACTAGACTATCAGTTTACAGACTATTACAAGCAATAATTGGAGGTCAGAATTTAGGCAGGCAAGCTGTAACCATCTGAAGGGACCTAGTCAGCTATAAATTCCCACAGACTGCAGAGATGACAATGCAGAGTTTACCTAAACAATCTTGTGTTTCTTTGACATTGATAGTGCAGTTGCCTGGTAAGAGAGGCTTTATTTTGATCTATATTTTTCATTGTTTGTAGAAAGAAAGAGATAACATGTAGATAAGAAGATTTACCAAAGTGTTGATTTGTAACTTATTGATCTTCACTGCTAAAAAGAGGAGTGATTGTGATAGTAACAAAGGAATTCTAGCTTTTGTGTGACTTTCACAACTGGTGCAGTCATAACAATGACTTTATTCTACATAATTTAATATTTATATGATTTTTCACTTAGAGATTGTTTTAAAATCTCTGTGAATGAATTCTGTCATACGTGATTTTGATTATTCTTTTCCTTTAGAAGTCATTATTCATTTGCAGCTGGAAATGGCTTCCTTAAATGAACATGCCAGTAATGATTTGCTAAAGCAAAAGTATCTTGTATAGTATACAAAATGCTAATGTATATGTAAAGGTAACTCTTGATAACTCTGGTGAGCTGTGCTCCTCATGTCAAAAGTTGGATAATTTGCTTACCATTATTAGTAGTAAATCTAAACTTACTGATGACAATTACACTTGTGCAATTGGCACAATTTGCAAAACTGTTTTTACATATATTAATGATTGGACTGATGAGATTAAATAATACTAGGCAAAGAGCAAATAAGAGCCCATGCTAGGCAAAAAGCAAATAAAGCCCATTTAGGAAGGGAATTGTCTAAATCACTCAACTACTGAACAGGATAATACCACTGACAACTTTGGAATTCTGGATACAAGTATTCAGCAGTCTGAGGATTCAGAACATAGAGAAGAAAAAAAAATAAGACAGAAATAAAGAAGTGCACAACAAATAACAGGGAAGAGAAATAAACTGATTAATGTCTATAAAGCAAAGAGAATACATACTAAAAAGGACACTGTTTTGTTATGCAACACACAGAGTACTGGGAAGTATAACATACTTCTACCTGAAAACCTCTAGTCTACAGAAAAAGACATAATTTTTCCAAAAGAGAATATGGGGGGAAAAAAAAGAAAAAAAAAGAGGCATGGGGCAGGGGAAAGGGAAGAAATCAAAACTGAATGTGGAAGGACTGAAGAACATTATTCATATATAGGGTTGGGAGGGTGGCCTAATGGTTAAGGTATTTGCCTTACAAACACAAGGTGCAGGGTTTGAGTCTCACAAGGGATAATTGGCTAGGCTTAAAATGGCTGACAAGGGTGGTTAGCCTAGTACTAATCTATGAACCTATGAACCTATTACTGTAAGAAAAAAAGAGGAGAAAGACAGAATTTGGCAACATGAATCAAGTTGTGGATATACAAAGCTAGCTGGATGAGAATTGTATGCTTGCAAATGTAATAAGCAATGAAAACAATAGGATTAAGACTAATGATAATGAAAGCATTCCTTTTTAACAACTGATATAGCAGATGTTACTGAATTAGAAGTTGAAGATTCTTCAGATCTGGTCAGAAAAGATATTCTTGTAATTGAAGATTCAATTATTAGAGGAAGTAATACTTATATTTGCAGAGAAGATAATAAACACTGAATAGTGAGATGCTTGCCAGGAGGATGTAAGACAAGCCTTAGAATGCCTTAATGCAAAGAAGTGTGTATCTATTTTTATTCATGTTGGTACAAATGATCTCACTCACAAGGCCTTTCTAATTGTTAGTAGTGAACTTACAGCCCTCTTAGATAGCATAGCTCAGTGCTTCCCAATCTTTTTCTGGCCAAGGCACATTAGCCAAATACCAAAGAGTAAATGGCACACTGGAGCTGAAATGCTCCCATTTCTTTTTAAAATGATGTATTGTGCTCAAATAGTACTATACTAACTACAGTGCTACAGTTGTACAAAGATACAGGTTTTTGTGGCAGCCTGTAACATTAATAACAAACCCAATCATTCACCCATCTATAGTACTGTTCTCTGTCAATACAAGTTAACTACATGTATACAGGACTACAATAGCACTGAATCTTATGATAAAGAAATTCTTTATTTTGACGCCACTATTGATGTGCAAGAAGTGCCTGTTTTTCATGTAAAATTGTAAATCCATAACTAAAAGAAAGTGATTAAAATCACCTCTAAATGAAATTGAAGTTACAAAAACTAAACAGTCGATAAAGAGGAACCAAAGCTATGATCTATTTTACTAATTTAGTTAAAAGTTACTAGTCATGTGACCAATACTGTATTAATGTGACGGCTGACTTTGCAAGGACTGTGAAAGTGTTTCAATTCGAGCAAGAACGGTAGTTGACAAACATACTCGTAAGTCATTTTCAAGTGCCTGTAAACACCCTCTGTGTTTTATTTTGATCTGTGTCATTGCTGAGAATGCCTTCTCACACAGGTAAGTAGTGCTGAAGGGAAGCAGTATTCCGACAGCCTTACTACTTATCAACGTGTATTCCTTTTCAACCATAATCCAGAACTCTACTAAATTCATTTCCAGGAACTTCAATCGCAGTGTACTGTCAGCTGCAACATCAATAAGCTGTTCCTTTTCTAGTAATTGTAAGCCAGACATATCAACTTGGATATGAAATGGGTTTCTTATCCAATCTTTGTCAGAAAGATTTAGACTTGGAAAGTAGTATTGCAACTTGTCATCCAACTGTGATAAATGTTCAATAACTATGTCGTGTAACACAATTGCACCAGGATCAACTTCAACAGCATGACAAAACATAGCTACTGAATTAGTTGATTCTATTTCATGTGACCACATTCGAAGATTCTGACGAAAAGCGCACAGTTTGTCAGTAACAGATAGTATATTTGATTAGTTGCCCTGCATACTCAAATTCAGTGCATTTAACACGTCAAAAATGTCAACTATGTATGCTAATTTGCTGCACCAGGTGGAATCACTCAACAATTCAACAAAGTCCTGTTTGACTTGTTGATTTAGGAAGAACACGTGTAGTTCATCTCTCAGCTCGTACACCCTTGACAGAACTTTTTCTTTGGATAGCCATCTTACATCTGGGTGCATCAAAAGTGAATAATGGTCTGCTCCAATGTCCTTGCGTAACATCTCAAAAACTCTGCACTTGACTGGTCAAACTTTGATGAAGTTAACCATTTTAATCACATCATCTAAGACTGACTGAAGGTCGGTACCCATTGTCTTACTTACAAGTGCCTCCGTATGAATGAAGCAATGAGTTGTGACAATGTTTGGATTTTTGCGTTTTGCCATACTTGCGAAACCATGCACATTTCCTGTCATCGATGGAGCTCCATCCGTGCACACAGCCATGCATCATTCCCACAACAAACTATTCTGGACAAAGAACTGTGACACACATTTGAAAATATCCTCTCCTTTTGTTTCTATCAGTTCTCTACAAAACAAGAATTGCTCTAACATTTTTGTTCCTTTTGAAAACCTCACGAAGGCCATTAACTGCACTTTTCCACTTACATCAGTAGATTCATCAATCTGTAGAGCAAATCATTTGCAAGACTGAAGCAAATTGCACAAACTGCTGCTGATATCCTCTAACATCATTTCGATCCGCCTGGCAACCGTGTTATTTGATGATGGCATCTTACATATAACCTTTTCTGCATCTTCTCCAAGCATTGTTTTCACCATAACTCTGCATGCAGGCATAATCAAAGACTCCACAATGTTGTGTGGTTTCATTCTTTGGGCAACTAGCTCTGCGACCTGAAAGCTAGCTAGCTGTGCTTTGTCTGTAACCGAAAGATGCTTAGTAAAAAAATGCACTTGCTTCTGCTGCCCATCTAAGAAACGTTTAAAAATGTCTCATTTTTCCCTATGTAAGTCTTGTGCTTTGTGTGTAGATGGTGTTGCATCTTGCTTGGTACCATTGTTTCATTTGCAAGAATGTCCCCACATATTACATATAACGGTTGTGGAATGCCCTGCTTCTCAACACATGTAAATCCATAAGTTAAGTTACTGTCTTGGTAACGTCGAGTGACTTTGCTTTTACCAACAGTGCCTCTGTTACGCATATCTTCATCTAGGCATATTTCACTGTTAGCAACCGTGCTTTTTCTTTTATGACTTTTGTTTGCGTTTGCCATTTATAGTTACAAAGAATAAAAAATACAATTCAGATTAACTTTAAATTCTATGAAAACTATGCTTAAACAACAATAAAGTCATGTTTTAGCAGTACATGCAGACTACTACATCCACAAATCGAGTGACGTCACGCCACAGAAGATAAAGCCTCACAGCCATGGAAGAAATGTTGCTCCGCTCAATTATTGAAATTGTCATGGAGCGCCGTCGCCACACAGAACTGATGAAGTGGGATTTTTTTGTTTAGAAACTAATGATATTTCCGCGTCATTTCATGTTTTATTTCATTAGGAATATAAGGTTATACTATTTTAACTTATAATTAATTTTAACGCAACACTGTTATAATTTTACAATTTTTTTACTTTTTGCCACGGCACACTTCTACCGTAGCCGTGGCACAGTTGTGTGCCGTGGCACATAGGTTGGGAAGCACTGGCATAGCTTGTACAGGTGTTATGACATATTTTTCAGATGTCACATATAGAAAAGAGAGTAAGGTCACTGTGAATGAAAAGATTTTTGGGTAAATACCTACATGAAAAATAAAAAAAAAATGAAATTTGTAGAGCACCTGAGCCTAGTTTTGCGTAGATGTGTTCAGACAAAATGGCATGTACTTGTCAAGATCAGGGAAGGAAATTTTTGCAGCAGATGTTTTGCAATGTTTGACAAACACAAGGCAGGACTTTTGCCAGGTCAAAAATGTATCAATTCACATTTAGCAACATTTGAGGCATCTCTGATAGCTGATAATGACAGGAGCTGTGACAAACCGAAATGCTGCCAACCCAGCTAGCTGGAATTTTGTACATAATTATATGTCACTTGAAAATATTAATATGATTTATATAGAAATGTGACACTACCAGCCCAGTTATCTGGAGTTTTGTAAATAATTCTATGTCATTTGTGAATATTAATATGATTCATATGCTTGTCTTACAAATGTAAGAGAACTATATGTTATGTGGATATTAAACTACTGGTGCAGAAGTGTGTGTTGAACTGTATGTTATGTACTGAGCTTCAAGAAAGTAACCACAGTGTGCCCTACTGGAAAAGAACGGAAATATATATAAACTATATGCCTATGCAAATGTATGTTTTGCTGGTAGAAGCTGGAACACTCAGAGTTAACTTGCAAACCCTCAAGAAAATAAGTTGAAAAGCAAAGAGTTTTATGACTGTATTTCAGTGCAGCAAGCAGACACAATGTCTACAGCTAGAGGTTTTCCTATTGTCTTGAAACAGAAATAATTACTAGGCTTAAAATGTAAAGTATTTTTATTGCTCTGTGACTTCCTAGCAGCTGCACATTTGAGAGATAAGTATTTCTGACACAGAGGTGCTAAATTCGAAGTATCTGTTTAGCCTGGAAACTGGGGGTAGGTGACAAAGAGTGATGTCATCCAGTTGTTTGGATATTAATTTGGGAACTCTGTCAGAGACTGTGCATTTTGTATGTCTTTGGACCTGGAAACATCCATTCAGCCATTCTCATCTGCATTTACCTTGCTAATAGTAGGTAACTAGGTACAGTGATTTATTTTAGATATAGTTAGGATTATAGTAAAGATTAGTTTAGATGTTTTCTGCATTTATTTGAGACTGTCCTGCAATGTTGTTTTAAAATATTTCCTGTGATTCTGAACTCTGTAGTCATTGTATTGAGTTATTAAATATTGTGTTCTTTTATTATTTATTATTAAATATATTTAAAACTTTTAATTTTGGCTGGTTTGTTTAGTGATATTTAAGCTCTTAGCTTACTTGCATATGTATTTGGTGACACTGTATAGACCACTCCTAAATAGCCTTGACCTTGGTCACAATTACCATTTGGATAATAATAATATTACACAGTAGAATTAGTCACCCTTTGGGAAGGGCCTTATAGGGATGTATATCAGCATTTTGAATGCTGAAAATGCTGAAGACAAATTCATTGAACTGAAATGTTCAAAATTTCAGAGCAGCGAATGCATGGAACACCGATTTCCTTCCTAGAGAAAGAAATCAGTGTTTAGTGCAAAAAAAAAAATTAAATACTTTAAACACTGACAGAAGTGGGGGGCTTTGCCCCCCACACCCGCCAACCTGGGAGGCTGTGCCCGCCACACCTCCCCTACTTAAATATACCAACTCTAAGACCGCACCACAGTGGAGGAAATAGCAAACTTCAAAGACGGCCCACCGATTTCGAAACATAAAGAACAATCGGTTATGTCAGGGTATAAACATTTTTACTGTCACAGATACTGCAACAAAAATCAGGTGGAGGTGTTATAATAGGAATTAAAGATTGTTATGAGACCTGTGATTATTGCACATTCGGTGATAACACCACTATTTTAGATTGTATAACTGTGATAAAAAAGACAGCTCTGGAGCATATATCAATTATTGGAATGTATAGACCACCAAAGTTAAGTGCTGCTGACCCAAAGTAATTCAAACATTTCTTGCATAAAATACAGGAGTGAAGAATAATAGTGACTGTAGACTTAAATTTACCAGAAACAGACTTGAATAATATTGATTCAACAAGATTAGTAATAAAATTATTTACAATTCATGTCCAGGACCAACAATTGTTTCAGACAGTAAAAAAAGTACCAGGGAATGTAATATACTAGATCAGTGATGGCGAACCTATGACACACCTGTCAAAGGTGACACACTAGCATTCTCCAACACCCACGTTACCAAAGAAACTGAATAAACAAAAATACATGACCCTGCACTTATTTATTAAAACTCAGCAACAAAAAAGTCATTAATTGATGTTAATCAAATCAAATGCAACCTGTTCCATATTTTTTTTTCAGTTCAATTCAAAATTACTACTAAAAGTAGTGTAACTTTTTGGTGCGCTATTTTAAGCCAATTATCAGTGCACCACATATTGTTTTCTCTATTGTAACCTCACTTATTTTACTTTTACTTTCTAATACATAGCAGCACATGTAATTGGAGTGTATATTTTTTTAAATAAATGAATATGTAAAGAATTATTTCTCTTTCATCAGGGGGGACACACAGCAACAGAGTCAAGGTAGGCATTTTCCGAATTTTTGACACACTGAGCCCAAAAAGTTCATCATCACTGTACTAGACATAATTTGTATTTCTAAAGAAATTACTGTTACTTCATGTCAGTTTTTTACATCTATCGATATGCAGTGATTATGGGGTTATAAAGGTTAATGTCTTCCAATGTAATTCTGCCAAACAGAAATCTAAACCATTGCACAGAAGATTAATAATAATAATAATAATAATAAATAAAACTAATTGGAGTGATGCATTCAGCGAAAAAATTGCAGAAGGAATGTGGAAAATTTTGAAAGACAAATTGTTTGAATCCAAAAAATCAACAAAATGTTTAACATCAGGGTCTCATCATACAACATCAGGAGATGTGAAAATTTAAGTTATTGTGAAGGACTGAAATATCTGAACTTGTACAGTATCTCATATAGATATTTTAGAGGAGACCTTATTCAGGTATATAGGTCTTTTAGAGACAACTACCTCAGGGACTTTTTGGGGTTATCAAAAAGTAGTACAGCATCATCAGACAACCTATGTAGAAAATTATATAAGAATGAGACATGTACTAATTGGTTCTCTGTGAGGGTAGCTGTTGTATGGAATAGGCAACCAAATTATGTTAACAAACACTAGTTTAGATATTTTTAAGAAAGGCCTGAACACTTATTGTGGGAGCAACTGTTTTTGGTATATTGTCAGGCTAGAAGGAAATTATTGCCCGTTCTTGAAATATTTGTATATATGTATGTATGTAACTCTCCCGTGTGTGTGTGTGTGTGTGTGTGTGTGTGTGTGTGTGTGTGTGTGTGTGTGTGTGTGTGTGTGTCTTTGAAAATTAGACAGAGAAATATTTTACATCAAAATATCAAAAAATGTTATATACTAATGGTAAAACAAATACAAAGCAATTTAACAGATAACCCATTATCTATGAGCAACAATACCCTCTGCGGTAGGCATTGTAGGGAAATAAAAGACCTTCCAGGGGTGGAGAGGTCCTGTGCTTGTGGCGTCAGGCTTCAGAACATCTAAAGGTGGTCCATTATGTCTCTATAATGCCCACTGGAGGGCATTATTGCTTGTGTAATGCACACAAATCCACATTTATCTTTTTCCTTAAAGTTTCAAAAACAATTTTTCATCCCTTGGAGATTGCACAATCTAGACATAAAGGAGCAGCACTTTGGCCATGCTTGAGCTTCCACATGATGGTGACAAATTACATTCTATGTGCTTGTTTATTTGCATATTTAGAGAAATGTGGAATCTATGCTTTTGTGTAAATTTAACAATATAAATATCTCTGAAGCTATACACTTAAAGTGGAACTATAAATATATTTTTTCATTGTCATCTAAGGCTTTATATGATGCCATGCAATAGTTTGTAAGTCACTTGATTTTACAAATACTAATGTATATATGGAAATAATGCATATATTCATAACTGCTGGCAAGGAACTAGAAATATTTCCATTATAATGTGTGATCCATGGACAGTGACAATGTATTTTTCTGTCACCCACCATGGCATTTCACATCATGTTTTTAATAATATTTAGCTCTCAACTATGAAAGTATGAATGTAAATATGAAAATATGAATAACAAATAACCAACTGTGATTAATGTCTCAAAGTAAAAAACAATGCAGATGTACTACCATAGACATGTTAAAATCTGTGATTTAATAAAACTTTAAAAAAACAAAGAGAATGTAGGATAAGCGCTTTCGGTAAAATCTTCTTTAGATCCTTTATTCACTCCCATCAAGGCAAAACTTTTAAACAGTGTTCAACCAATCATGCTGTTCAGGGTGGGTTCTTCTTCCATGGCTAATAGAAACAGGTCCCTCTAGTGGTAGTCCTCCAAAGTTACAAGCAGCAGGAATAAGTTCTGCTTATTCCCTCTTCCTGTTTCTACTTTTTATGTTTATGCTCCAACCCCCCCCCCCCACTTTATGTTATGTTTTAAGTGTTTTTTTTTTTGTTTTTGGAACAGAGATTTGTTCCCTTGGAAAAAAAATCACTGTTCTAAGTGTTTGAGTTTGTAAGCTTTCACTTAGATGGGGTCAATAAATCATCGTTCACGTTTCTAAGTGTTCGATGATTTAACATAGACCCTCCACTCAAAAGCCTGCAAGTTTAAAGGAAGAACAGCATCAGAGCGATTGAAAATAAAAAAAATAGTCATGCAACAGCAGCAGTCAAAATTCAGTGGTATATTCTAATAATTAAAACATTTATCTGTTCTGCTTGTCTTAAATAAAAATTGTACTTCTCAGCTCCTCCCACATATCAGTTAGACTAATACTTTTGCAGTTGGAGAATGGAGAACATGCTTTTGTTAACTAACTCTAGACAAAAACTTCTAAAACACCAAGAAACAGGGTTGAAGTGGGTGGGAAGGAAAATAACTACACAACTGCAGTAGTCACAGATCAATGGCAGCTCCCAAAAGTAAAAACATTTCCCAGTTTGCTAACCTTAAATAACAAAATGCTACTTCTTAGCTCTTTCCACAAATCAGATAGAACTAATCTGTTTGCAGTGACAGAATGAGAAACAAATCTTTGCTAATTGGTTCTTTCCAAGAAATTTTAAAACTCGAAGGAGGAAACAGCTTTACAGTAAAGCCACTTTAAAATAAAACATATTTAAAGTAAAACTAATTTCAATAAGAGTCAAAATGTAGACGTAATGCAAAAGAGAAGAAAGGCTGGACAAAATCATGTTTAAGTTGATATCCTGCATTATTGGGTTGTTGAGGTGGAGGATGGGGTGTAAAAGTGCACAGATTATAGTGTATGTACAGTTGATATGTTTTCTCTTGCTTTTGCATAGATGAATGTCTGGATTAAGGCCCCTTGGCTCAATCTAATAACACTTTTTGGTACAAACAAGTAAATAAGAGAACACTGAATGCAATGAAAATTTTTTCTTAGCAAATAAATGTTCAGTGTGGTATTGAGAATCCTGCAGCTGAGGACAGCCTTACATTTTGTTCTTGTGTTTCCATGGAGACAGGCTGACTACAGGGATAGCCAAAAAAGCCAGAACACTTTTTGTGACTAAAAGGTAATGTTTTCTGAAAGCATACAAACCTTTTTTCACATCTGGGAGGTGAATAAATATAAGACAAGAATAGAAAGCAATTTGTGTAAGTAGGAATACAGGCTGTAACATGCATCTTAGCAAGGATAACCTTAATTTTAGATTAGGTAATGCCTACATGTGCAGCTATTGATTTGGGACAATTGTGCCTGTCATGAGGGTTAAACTTTATTATTTGAAGATGTACATAGTTTTGTGTATTTATCTTAAGCTTATAGGTTATGGGGTGTTTTCTCTCTTTCTCTCTCTCTGTGTGTGTGTGTGTGTGTGTGTGTGTGTCATTTTTTTTTTGTTTGAAAATTTGAAATTTGAAAGTCTTGTAAAATGGTACACAGACTGAAATGGAGATGACTAGAAAAAACTGTATAAAAGATCAACCTGCCAAACTTTAGCAGTTGCATGTAACACAAAAGCTGGAAATAGACATTTTAAAAAGGCTGTCATATACAATACTTAGGAATATCAACTTATTATCATAAAGGCTACGCTATCCATATTATTTTAAATGCTGAATGGCCACACAGATATACACAAAAAGGAAATAGTGTTTTATTATATTAAGAAATGCAGTAGGCAAATAGCAATGCTATAGGAGATACATTTCAAAATGAAGTGAACATGTGAATTTGATAAAGAAAGGATTTCAGGAGGGATATTCAGCAGAGTATCAGGGACAAGGTAAAAGGGGAGCATTTATACTAATTGTAAGAGGTACTCCAATAGTGATAGAAGAAGGAAAAAAGACAATAATGATAGATTTGTGGTAGTAAGGGGCTACTTGTAAGGAAGATGAATTATACTAGCATGTATTTACAATCCACCTAAAACTGCTATTATACAGCTTAAGAAAATCTTGAGAGAAATAATAACTTTTCATCAGAGAATATTACTGATATGCAACAGTGGGGATGTATGTGGCGGACCTAGAAAGGAAAATATAACAAAAAAGGGTAGAATTCTGAAGGAATTTATGAAAAATATGTGGTATGGAAGATGTGAATTCAGTAGTAGGAACTCAAAGAGAATTTACATATTATTCACAGGGTACAACAATGGAGCTAGCCTAGACAGAAATTATATTTCACAGGAACATGTGCATTTACCTGAAGGCTTCAACACACATCCAATAACTATTTCAGATCCTGCACCAATAACAACCAAAATAAAAATGCAAGGCAATGAAGTAAAAATGAGACAATAGCACTTCCCCATCTACCTGTTAAACGTAGAGGAATTTATGGAATGGGTAGTAGAAATTATTTGGGAGTTATTAGAGAAACTAGAAGGTTCTTCAGAAGTTATAGTTAGTGAGTGGGATAACATTAAAGTGGAGTTTAAAAATAGGGTATAAATAATAGAAAAAGAGATATGGTTAAGAAGTAACAGGAATTATTTAGAGGGGCTGACAAATGTTAAGTATTGCAGAATAAGGGGAATCTCACAGAACAAGAACAGGCTCAACTGCAGAGTGCTAAAGAGAAAATAAGAGAGTATCTGGATAATATGCATGAATTTAGAAAGATTGATGTTAAGCAACTGTTGTTTGATAATTCCAAGCACAAAAATCTTTAGTACAATAACTTAGACAACTGAAAGTAGAAAGGGCTGTTGTCAAATTAGAGAGCCTATAACAAAGAAAAATAACCAGAGATCCTGTATAGGTATTACAGGTATTACATAAACTTTTTGAAAATTTGTATAAAGCAGAGAAATGTGGAAATCAAGAAAGAGCACAAAAATGAAATGGAAGAATTAAGTATGCCAAGATTAGAGGTAGATGATACTCAACAATTAACAGGTAAGATAGGAGGAGATGAGATAAAAATGGCGACATACAATCAATCTGCAGGAAAGGCTATAGCAATAGATGGTATGACTGAGGACATTTGGAAACTAGGAGGGAAGAAAGTTATAAAGATCTGGAAGGTTTTGTTTAACAGTTCTTTTAAAAGGAGGAGAAGCACCAACATCCTGGAAGAAAGTGGTGGTAGCTGTAATACCTAAAGACGGTAAAGATCCATCAGATGCAGCTTCAGGTAATAGGCCCATTTCAATTTTAAACCATGATTGTAAAGTGTTTATGTCTATAATAGTTAAAATCGGAAAGGTGTTGCCAAAATTGATAGAGATGGATCAATGTGGTTTTGTTGAGGGAGGCAAACATTTGAAAATGTTAATAGAACAATGATGAGCCAGAGGGAAGCAGAATCTAGGAAAATACAACTGTTGTTGGTGGGTCTTGATGCACAGAAAGCATTCAACAGAATATGAATAGGGCAATGAAAGCATTTACATGCCCTAATACAATACTAAGGTTAATTAGGAGGATATATGAGAAAAAAATTTTTTTTAAAGGGCAGGCTCTCCTCCTCAGCCCCTTTGCATCCCTGTCCCATCGCGACAGACGCAACAGGTGTTTGCAACCTGTTTCAATTTGAATTCCAGACACTGACTGAAGATGGAGTGGAGTGTGTGTGTGTGTGTGTGTACATACATACTAGAAAGAGTGAGATTTATATTTGTATTTGTTTACTACCTTAGTTACCTAAAGGTTCTTAGACAGCAATTGTAAGTTATGTGTTGGTAGACATTTGAAAAGATACAAACAGGTAAGAATATACTGACAATATTATTGTGGGTTTTCACAAAGAAGGGGGTTTGCATGCACTGTATGTTTTTTTGTTGTCATGTCTTTTATTATACTCCAGATTTAGAGGAGTTGAAGGGACTGTTTAATCATTTTATATTGCAATTTTGTGTAGCAGGTCTAATGAGATCTTGACAATAGTTATATAAATCTTTTGTATGGGTCTTTTGGGGAGTCTGGTCATTTAGTGCTAGTTCTTTTGTCTGTATAGTTGAGTTTTATTCAAATCTTTTGTATGGGTCTTTTGGGGAGTCTGGTCATTTAGTGCTAGTTCTTTTGTCTGTATAGTTGAGTTTTATTCTGCCACTCACCATGTTTGGTCATCTTTTACTTTTGCAAACTTTCAAACTGCAGACCTATTTTTTATTACCTCACAACAGAGCCAATGTTGTTCAGAAATGTATTTTGTCCTTTGTTTTTATGTCTATTTGAAGGATTTGGTTAGTCAACAATCTTAACAGTTCAGTTGAATATTTTGACTGATAGATCTACAGAAGGAAGACATTTTAGGAAGTACCATTTAATAGACTAGATCTTACACTCAACTTCTATGATCTCGTGTCTAAAAGTGTTTTTTAATTCTTGTAAGCAGTGAATTAGAGTAGTGTGAGCTTGTGTGTGTAAATCATATATGGTGGTAAATAATTATTTTTCTAGTTAAGGTCTGTGTCTGTGAGAGGAGAATGGATAGATTTAATTAATTTCTGTCATGTACCAGTGCCTGTTAAACTTCCAGACTCAGCCTGGGTCTGAATGACTTGAAAGTAACCAAATGCTTGGTCAAAACATTTAACTCTATTGGTTCCCAAGGAGTACTAAAATTATTGAGTCTGACAATATCACAATCAGCATGTTCTTCAAACTACAGAATGGTAGACATGAGTAAATGGCATCCTGTGTGGGCTCATGTGTGATGTTTCAAAAGATATAAGGTACACAGATATACTTTCTTAACGTCTATGCACTGGGATCAAAATATACTTTTGGCATAAATGGGAGTTCCCTGTCATTTATTTGCAGAGTATAAAAATAAATCAGATAAAGGAGCTGGTGAATCTTAAGCTGGTTTTACTTTTATTCTTCCTTGCACCTTTCAAGTCCATAGAGTATTACTTGAATCATGTTTCTATTAGTGCTAGAGTCTGAGGATTTAAAATTAGATTTCCTTCCCTTGAGTAGTTATTCCACTACATAGCCTTCTGGTATTTAGGTAAACTAAACAAAGCTGCATTTTAAGTATTTGCGTGCTTCTCAAAGTTGTATTTTATAGCTGCTGTTGGATTTAAAATAATAAGATAAGACCCTGCATGTGTTTCAGTGCCACCAGTGTTCTATAGTGGAATGAGTAACAAATACACAAGTCATTCTTTTCTGTGATGCTCTTTTTGAGGCTTACTGAGATGTTGAAAGAATGTGAGGTTGTGTAAAAATACAATAACTTAAATGCAGTCTCATGAAAAGACTTGAGGTTAATCATGTCTTTTCAACCTCCTAAAACTCACTATTCATTCTATGTTTGGTACATGAAAGAAAAATGCTGCCAAGTGGAATGAATGGTATCATTTCTATTATTATTCTACATTCATCAGGCCCATAATTGAGTACAATGCCCTTTTGGGATGTAACACCTGCAGCAACTGGAAAGACCCCAAAAGTACCTCATAAGAGGATCAAAGGGCTCAAACAGATGCCATATGCTGCCGGTTAAAGAAGCTGGATACCTACTGCTGTTTGCTCCACAAACTGTTTTTCTTTTAACTTTTTTCCCCTTTAAACAAGTGCTTTTTCTTTTAACATGCACACCACTTATGAAAACACAGCACACCAATGCAAGGTGTATTGGGACAGTTGCAGCTGCTCATTTCATTTTTGGGGCAGGTATTTTTCCTTACCTTTTCAGTAGGCTTACCTGGTTTACAAATAAAAAGAATGTTTAAAATTTGTTCCTTTTTGGGACTCTGTCCATTGTTTTGGCTTTGCCCAAATTTCTTGAATAAAAAGGTGAAACATTTTTGACTGCTCCTTTTAAAGCAGGCTATAATTACTTATAGTACCCCAAGATTCAAGGTTGTAGACCCCACCTTTTTCCAGACTGGCAAAATTTTCATTGCATGCATAATGCAGGTAGGAGCTGAGAATTTACTGAAATATTTTTGATTAGTAAGAGCTTATTTTATATGTCAGTGTGCAGGGGATTGACTGCTGCTTTGCTGTATATGATACAGAGCTCTTGCCATTTTAAGTACTGATTTTTTTTAGACAGACATACCCACACCTGCAGAGTATCTCACAAAGGTTACTGTAGCCAACATGCCTATGGCTTACACTACTGTGATTCTGTATTTATATATTGTGTGTGGAAGTAGACTGTTATCATGAAAATGTTCTGACTAGGGCAGTTTTGTCATTACTGGTGCATGCATTTTGCTTCATTGCCTACTGGAAAAATGTTCAAACAATAAATTTAAAATGCAGTTGTGTGTGGAAGTAGACTGTTATCATGGAAATGTTCTGAATAGGGCAGTTTTGTCATTATTGGTTAATGCATGTTTGTTTCATTGCCTACTGGAAAAATGTTTAAACAATAAATTTAAAATGCACTCTAACAAGTCTAATCTGTGCTGTATTATACAAGGAATATAATTTAATACAATCAAGAAGGTGAATCAAGGAATGCATACATGTATGCATGGCCCTAAAATATGTTTGAAAACAGCCCAGAGGAAAGTGTGAAAGGCTCAAAATCATGAGAAAATGTTAAGCTTTACTCTTAGGTTCATAGGTTGGTACTAGGCTATCAGCCTAGCCATAACAATTCCCTGGCTATTTCTTCCCACATTATTTACTTTCCTGGACCCCTGTCTAGCAGGTTCCTCTTGAAGAGGTCCAAAGAGGCACTCTGCTTGACATGTATGGGCAATCTATTCAGTCTCTGGGTCAGGAACCTATCCCTCCAGCATGTTTTGTTTATTGTGATGACAAGGTTTAGATCCTGTAGCATGTCCAACAGCTCTGGGTTGTAGACTATATGCAACAGAGTATAGCTGGAGTTTTCTTTAGGACTGTGATTCTTTTAGTGAGGTATTTCTGTGGCCTTTCCAGTTGTTGCAGATGTCTTGAGAGGTACATACCAAATGGGGCGTTGTATTCTATAATGGGTCTAATGAGGGATGAGTACAGTGGGACAATGACCTCCTTTTTCTGGATGCCACATAGAAGGATTTCGTGAGACCACTGTCCACCTGTGTCCCTAAGTCTCTTATCACACTTTCTGTGTTTAGTGTACTGCCACCTATATGGTAATTCATGGATACATGTTTTTCCCAAAGGGATAACAATACATTTCTTGGCATTGAGCTTGAGCCCATGGCTCTGGCACCAAGCATCTGTTTCTGTAAGGCCCTTTTGTAGAGTATCAACATCATTTGGGGATTCAATAATGGCTCCCAGTTTGCAGTCATCTGCAAACTTTGTTAGTCCCTTAGTGTTGACCTGTACTAGGACTGAACCCTGAGGTACTCCACTTGTCACTTGTCTGGAGCTGGATTTGGGCTACTTTTACAGTGTGGGTTCTATCAGTAAGCCATTTAGCAACCCATTGGGTGACATAGTAAGTTTATCTATGATTCCAGAGTGGGGGATGGTGTCAAAGGCCTGGTCTAGATAGGCTGTGTGGACCACCTTACCCTTGTCCATGGCTCTGGAGACTGATTCAAAGAAGTCAATCAGGTTCAGGAGACAATATCGGCCCTTCACAAACCCAAACTGGGTGGGGTCCAGTGTTTGAAGGTTGCCAATGTCTTTGTTTATAAGTTCCATGATATCCATGGCCTTGCAGATAAGGCTTGTCAGACTGATGGGACGCCTGAGGTGAGGCTATGATTAAACATGACACTTAGGTGAGGTGCCAGTTCATATGTCATCTGGTCCCATGGATGCTGTATTCTTGGCTTGAAGTTGGCACTGAATCGATCTGCCAGGATATTGGCAATATCCTTTGGATCAGTATATTTAATGCCATTCTGTTTTAGCTCAGAGCAGATCTGAGCATTGCCATTTAGATTCTTGACATAGTTATAGAATGCTTTGTGGTTGTCTTTGGAATCTTTGGCAATTTTATTTGTAACTAGCTTTGGAGGATTTTATGAGGCATCTCAGTTTCTTACTGAGGCTAGTAAGGGAGTTTTGCATCCTGGGATTTTCCTCTTTTCTGCAAAAGTTTCTTCCTTTTGTTGTAAAGTTTGTTTATGGCAGGGGACCACCAGATTGGCTTCCTTTTTTGGATGAGAGCATTTTGGTTCTATTTGGGATGGATTCATGCATGAGTGGATGTAGTGTAGGATTCAGCAGTTGAACTTTCAGTTCCCGTCTGCATGGGTGTTATGAAGTTTGTCACTTCTGACTTGAGTAGCATGAAGTTGGCTTTGGAGAAGTTTTATGGTGGTTTCTTTACTGGGGGTGGGATGTGGATGTTAGGTGTTGGGACATGAGACTTGTTATCAAAGCAATGGATGAAGGTAAAAGTTTACACCATATTACCTTGATCTGAGAATCCCCACTCAGGTGTAGTACAAAAGATGAATAATGTCATCACCAGCTGCATTGCCAGCTTGGCTCACAGGATGCAGGAGATTAAAACAGGGGAAGAGACCAGTCACCAATGGTGTCCCTCCGGGTTTGGTGCTGAGACTTTCTGTTTGGCATATACATCTCAAAAAGCTAGAAGTTATTGAATCCCCAAATGACTTAACCAAATAATAACTGGTGTCAAAATCATGAAAATGCTCTCTGAGAACTGATCCAATTGTTTGGCATTTGGGAACTTGTGTGTACAGTGACCTAACTTTTGACCAACATGTGCCCAACATCATAAAGCCTTTCTATATTGCACAGCTTATAAACAAATTGATTGTGACTAGATCTAGAGATGTTGTTGTCCCCTTTAGATAGCTCTCATTATGTCAGTCATTTTGTATAATGCTCACTTATGCAACAATTGGAATATCTTCAGAGATACCTTACTAAAAGGATACAAGTCCTAAACAATAGGTCTTGCATGGACTACCTCAAAGATTTATTATTATACTCAGTATCCTACAGAGTCCTTAGAGGTGACATGTCTGGCATACAAAGCATCCTCTGACATAATACAGATGGACCTAGTGAACATCAGCAAGTCAAATGGCATCAAGATATCTAAACTGAATGTTGTGGGGAGATGGATCTATACTACCACTGCTGGAACAGACTTTCCATAAAAGCTCATCCATCCATATTCAAATGCAACTTGGATCTAAGGATGGGTAATAGAAATCATGCCACTAATGGACAGAGTCAAATTATCTATGGTATGATCACAGTTGTTTGAACCTATGCTGTGGTAGCAAATAGTTATAAAAATTACCCACCTATGGTGTGTGTGTGTGTGTGTGTGTGTGTGTGTACAATTATCCAGATTTTTGCCTCATATTTTCAGTATGATTCTCATAAAATTGTGTTTTTCTGGCAAATCATTGAAGACTGAAGTTGAGTTTTAGACTTCATATCCTCAGAAAATGCATACTAATGCAACAATTTTGTTCTATCCATTTTCACAGAGGTTGAGGTATGTGTGTGTGTTTGAGAGAGTGAAATGCCATATTTAAAGTCAGCAGGTAGAATTTATTTTCCTAAGTCTGCTTAAAATGTGCAACTGTTTTGTTTAGCAAATGGTATCACTGTTGTGGTGTAGAAGTTCAAAACAGTCTATGCCTAGTAACTATGAACCTGTGTTTCCGCTTGCCACTTATTTCTATTGCAATATACAAGCTTAGCATTTTTTTTAAATGCAACATAGGCAATTCATTGTTTAAGGGCAGTAGGCACTGAATTTGTAGATGAAACACTGAAATATAAAGCTGTTTTCTAGCAACAACCTCTCCATTAGTTTCAGATCTCTTTAATGTGAAATTATTCAGATGACTTTTACTTCTGCAGAGATTATGCATATTGACTGATATTGGTAGATTGTAATCATTGGTCTTTTATGGTTGAAATGTTCTGAATTGGGCAATTTGTCATTATTGGTTCATATGTTTTGTTTCATTGCTTAATGGAAAAATGTTCAAAACTATAAAACACACTCTAAGTGGTGCTATATTAACAAGGGATATAATTCAGTTATTGTATATTATAATTAATACAATCAGGAAGGTGAATCAAAGCAGTTATGTATGGTTCTGAAATGTGTGCAAGGGGCCTATGATTTGAAAACAGTCCAAAGGTAACCTTAACCTGCCACTGGCCAGATGCATTTTATTTGAATGTGGGTTTCAATGCTGTTTCCGTGCATGTGAGTTTCAAAGGTAGAGAAGTTTTAATGCTAAGTCTGTTTTCATTGTAAGACTATTGCTTTGTTTAAGTTTAGCAAATGTCTGTCAGTGTTTGTGCTATAAAATAGGAGGTTATAAAATTTGAAATAAAAGTTGAAAATTAAAACCAAGTATCTGTAATCATTGCAGAAGTAATGCATAAAACAGTATGCACACAGAGTTTTGAATAGTGTTTATGGCAACTGGGTTGTTTATGAGAGATCAGAATCAAAAAACAAAGTGGGAGGGTTCCTGTCTGACAAGTTGTATCTGAACAGAGGAACCAGGAATGGGTGTCCTCTTTCCTGTTTGTTATTTGTTTTGTACTTAGAGCCATTGGCAAAGAAAATCAGGTATTCAGAAATTCAAGGATATATTTAGCATGGTAATGAAGAAAAGTTGGCTTTATTTGCAGACAATATTATTTTGTACCTGATAAAACTAGAAAAGGACATCTCATTGCTATAGAACATTTTGAGGCAGTTTCAAGTCTTTTGGGGATATAAAATGAATGAAGATAAAATAAAGGCAATAGCTCTAAGCTATGTACCTACACATGAATTGGTCCAGAAATTCTCATATTTAAGGGACTTGATAAAATTAAATATTTAGGAGTATGGATTAAAAAAGATTCTGCTATGGCAGCTAAGGATACGTGGGAAGAGATTAACAAAAGATAATACTAAAATTGAGAAACTGGAAACTCTTGTTATGGATATGAATAACAAGATACAAGCAGTGAAATGTTTTCAGTCCGTTTAATTTTATATACAGGTCAGGCATATTTTTATCAACCAGAAGAGAAGTTGTGGAAAATAAATAATAAAGAGATGAGGGAATTTATCTTGGAGGAGAAGAGAGCAAGGGTCAAGTGGGATAAATTGGCTTAGGTTGTTTAGTATCACCTGATTTTAAGGGATATTTTAGAGCAATATAGTTAACACAAGCTGAAAGCTATAACTCAAAATGGAAATGGATGCTGGTGAAATAGGGTGGGTTTCAAGAAATAAGTGGGGATTGGGATTTTGGATGCAGATCATTAAAGAGAATTACAAAAGTCATACAGAATATTATATTCATAAAGTAGCAGAAAGTATTATATGAGCTGAGCCAACATGAGAAATGAGGAAGATTTTCTAATAGGGATGACTGCATTTATGAGTACAGAGAACAGGCAAAAGGAGGGTGGAATTTATTGGAGAAAAATGGCAAAGGAACCATGATATTGGAGGCAAAACATCTAGACAGGGAAAGGTAATAGAATGGGAAGAGGCCAAGAAGACATTTGGACTACAGGCTAGAGACTGTTTTTGCTAACAGGGATTGGTATCAAAATATAGGCAAAGGAAAAGGGATAAGGGAACACTAAGTGAAAGGCCTGTTTTAGTACAGTTTTTAGTTCAATTTATAGTATAAGTTGCTGTTAAAAAGGGATAATTAATAGGGAATATAAAATATTGCACAATAACTGTAGAAATCAATCAGGGGAGGTTAGAAAAGACTGGGAAGAGAAATTGGATAAGCAATTCACAAAGAAACAATGGGAGGACATATGCATGGCTCCCAAATATGCAACATTATCTAGAAAGTTTAGGAGTTTTGCTTTGAAGTGTTTGCATAGGTATTTTTATCCCCCAAGTAGACTCTATTTTTCCTTGGATGGATGGCAAAGGTTGAAGGTGTGATGGGGAAGAAAGAGGTAACTGGGAATACATGTTTTAGGAGTGCAATGAGTTGGCAGACTTCAAAAATTCCTTGCAGAGTACTCTGTTAGAAATATATGATGAGGAAATGACTTTTTGAGCTGGTGTACAAGATCTAAATTGCCTAGACATAGCAAGACCTCACTAACTTTATTTTGGTGGTTGCCAAAAAAAGCAATTACTAGAAAATAGAAATCAAAGTCTAAACCGACTATATCTGTCTACTGTAACAAAGATAAAAGAACTGGAAGTAGGATTTTTAGAAAAGGGTAGGAGCAAACTACATACAAAACTGGAAACTGTGGTAACAATACATGCAGAATAATGTTATGGAGGAGAAGGAAGAGTGAAATTTTAAAAAAGGCAGGGAATGAGCAATTTATATAATGCTGGATTGATGACACTAATACAAAAATATGTGAAGTATAATGTTTGTAAACAGGAATATTAATGCAGTTAGTTTTCTTTTGTATAAATGTATGTTTGCCTATGTCTTAAGTGATAATTCAATAAAGGAGTTTAAAAAAGTAGAAGTAATGCAAGTGTGCAAATTTTAAATAAAGAATTCCAAAATACTCACAGAACAGAAGCAGCTGCAGTCAAAGTTCAGTTACAGCATCCAAATTACATCTAGCTATGTTTTTATTGTTTGCTAAAAAGTAAATTTTTCATACTGCATACACAAAAAGAGACACTAGCATTCCCAAAACACCTTAACTCACGTAAAAAACCCTGCCAACCTAAATCTAGGATCTATATTATATAGACAAAACTTCAAAATCTCGGAACGCTCATATGAGTGGAAATGTAGGAAATCAAAATCGCTATTGTGGGGGGCATCCCCCCACTAACATATATATATTCCAATTCTGAGATCGCACTACAGTGAGGAAAGGGCAAATTTTTCGATCCTCAATGTACCGCGATCTCACAATAGCGATTACAAAGAATGGCATTTTCGACTTCTAAGCCATTAAAGATTTTGATTTTTTTGTTGATCTAATATGGACCCTAAAACTATCCTTAGTTTGTGATAAAACTGCTACATATAAAAACTTAAAAATATGGACTAAATTTCTTTATCATTACAAAGTTAAAAACATAACTTTATGCACTGCATACAGAAGTAAGAAACAGCAATATCGCTAAAGACTTGGTAGCCTATCTAAAACAACACATTAACCCAAACTTACACTTAAACTGGTATTCATAGAAAATGGCACGGCAGTGCAATTGACTCTACACATATGTGCTAAGACTGTCATTAAGGGATTCATAGTCACACACGTTACACCAATAGAGCATCTCATTACCCAACAATTTACATCATTATTAATTGCTCCACTAAGCAGCTGAAACACCTGTGTAGTAGAATATCCTATCTTCTAAGAAGGCTACACATAAGCAGTCTCTCTCACACACACACACACACACACACACACACACACACACACACACACACACACACACACACACACACACACACATGGGCTCATATGTACACATACACACATGCAAACACACACACACACACACACACACACACACACACACACACACACACACACACACACACACACACACACACACACACATTTTCTGTAGTGTTTAAAATATTTGTAAAAACACTTTCAAGTGAAAATTTTAAATATTATGCCTATTCATGGAGCTTATCTTAAGCCAATTCTGAAATATAATTTTAGATCCTAGTCTTTTTTCCCACATGATCTTCCAGGTATTTAGCAATTTCATGTTTACTAGTTGCAGTTGTTTGTAAGCTTCACTAATTAAATGCCTGCTTCTAAATGCATTGTTTCTGAGTTTAATAAATAAATCTACAAGTACTTGTTTCATTACGTCTCCTATTGGTTGTTTTAAGAACCTCATCTAGTCTTTCCATCCTGTTTAATTTTTTCCAGGTACTGCAGATTAGATTTTGTGACTGGAACCTTAATAAAGCTGATTCCACAGATTTCTATGTTGCTTCA
Source organism: Protopterus annectens (assembly GCF_019279795.1). Classification (NCBI taxonomy): domain Eukaryota; kingdom Metazoa; phylum Chordata; order Ceratodontiformes; family Protopteridae; genus Protopterus; species Protopterus annectens. Next base: position 773,099,071 of record NC_056735.1, read on the forward strand.
TAATGCAGTTGTTGCAACAACAAAAACATTCTGATTATATATTGCTTCCCAAGTATTTTTGTGGATTCCGCATACCTAACCCTCTTCATGTGACTCTAGACTTTTTTCCTTCTCCGATAAAATCCATTACCAGAAATCTGAGAATAGATATAAATTACTGTGGTACGAATGAGGGAAATGGAAGTATGGAAACAGCTATGGCTTTTATCTTATGGTCTTGATCTAGAGTTAACATTCCCCACAAATGTAATGTCTGCCTTCATTCTGTATATTTTTTGCCTTGATAGTTCTACTATAGGGTATATCCAGCCTTCTAAATACTTAAATTTATCCTCTTTCCATAAGTCCTGGTATTTAAATTTCAGTTCTAAATTCATGGTATCATTAACTATCACAGCTCTTGTCTTATGAATGTTCAGCTTATATTCCAACAGTTTACCAAAATCTGTAAGTAATTTATATAAGTACCCCTTATCTTTTAGGGGAGATTCCATGAAAATCAAGACATCATGTGTGTAAGCCACTGTTTTGGACTCAGGGCATTGTAATAGACACCCCTTTATATGGGACACTCTTATGGCTTCTGCTAAGGGTTTGAGGTATAGAGCAAATAAAGTGGTGACAGCAGGCATCCCTGCCTAGTGCCTCTAGATATTCTGATAGGAAGTAAGAGGCCAGCTTGTGTTTTAATTCTGGTGGAACAGTTGTTATAGAGGGTAAATATTGTCTATTTGTTTTTGGCGTAAACCAAAGCTTGCTGAAGTTTATTTCAAAAACAGCCATTCAACACAGTCAAATAACTTCCTGTCATCGAGGCTTACCATTGTCGCTTTCTTTTGTTGATCACTAGCATGTTGTAAAATCAACAAAATTCTCTTAATGTTGTCAAATGTCTGCTTACCAGTTATAAACCCTGTTAGATCTAAATTCACAGTTTGAGGGATTACCTTTCCTTACCCTCTCCGCTAGCACTGATGTGAATATTTTATAATCATGGTTTAAGAAAGACATTGGTCTATATGACATACTACTTTTATTTTTCCTTCTTTATAAATCATTACTATGATTGCTTATTTGCATGTATTGGGGATCTGTCCAGTGTTAAGTACATGACTGAAAACCCTGGTTAGTACTTTGTAAAGCCTCTTTCTTCCCTCATCCACACCTCTGTTGGTAGTCTAAAAGGGCCAGAAGTTTTACCCCTGTGTAGTCTGGGAATACTTCCCTTAATTCATTTACTGCATATGGTTTAGTCAGCTCTTCTATCTTAACCATATTCAGTCTGGGGGGATATGAGGTCAATTAATTTTCATTGAATATACCTAGAACTCAGATGCCAGTGTTGGTTTTAAGGGGGGGGGCATTCTTAATATGGTATAACTTAGGGCAAATCTATCTTACCCAATAAAACTACATTACAGTTGCTTAATTACTAAGCTTGAGCTCAAGGCCAGTATAACCATTTGTCAACCTGATCAAACCCTTGCTTCAATAAGTGAGTATCTGTAGTTGAGTATATGAGAGTTCCCAGTTTGCAGTTATCAGTAAACATAGTCATCCATAGCCCTTTGACATCTGCCTTGATATAAAAAAAAACTATGGGAGGAGTAGGCAGGGTGAAACTGGAGCTGACTTTGTCAGTTAGGATGTTGGCTATAGCCTCAGGATCATGATACGTGGTCACATTACATACTGGACTGGAGCAGTGCTAGGTGTTACATCTGTATTTTCTGATTTAGACAAAGAAGGCTTTGTGGTTGTCTTTGGTGGATGTGGCAGTTTTGCTTTCAAATGTAGCTATACACTCTTAACAGATCACCTGAAATTTTTACTAGCCTGCTAGTGGAGTGGGGAAGAGGACTTCTTAGTTATGGCAACTCATCTTTTCTTCTTGTTTTACATTTTTTTTAATATGAGAATTCCACCATAAGGGATTATTCCTAAATTTCTCATTATATTTGTGATGTAGGAACAGATGCCTCTTTGTAGTTGACAATAGAAATCAGAGGTATGTGCATCAGCATTGATCTGGAGTTTGATGTGGGGCACTTCAAAATAGTCCCTAAATGTATTAGGGCAGATAGAGGTGGTATTAGTTGTAAGGAAGAAGATAGCCTGGTGATAGGACTTTACCAAGAAAGAGTTGACACTCAGAGGGTTATAGATATGGCCAATAGTAGTAACGACAAGGTCAAGAGGTCAAGAAGATTTATGATACTAGTGGGGAGGAGGAAAATTTGGACTAGGGATCTGACATTTACAAAATGTAAAAAATGATGCGCATAGCTGTTATGCCTGTATAAGGTTACCAGGTGATGCAGGGTTTTTTGAAGAAACCTAAAAACAATCCATTACATTTAATAGATATATTTTCCAAATGATTTTGGTATATATCGGGATTAGCAAGCGATATAGTAGGGGACCTATAATTTGCAAGAATATGATAGATGGTGTTGTTTGGTGTGACTAGGACCTTGAGAAGTTCTAGGTAGGTATCATGCTGTATCTGCCGCAAAATTATGGGCCGTGTCCACCATAGCTCCAGATGCTTCTGTAAGAATAAGTGCTTAACCCAGGTATAGCGGGAGTACTATCAACAATATTGAAACCATGTTTTGGTAACTTTGCAGATATGGAAATGTCTGAGGGTTGGAAGGCCTCAAGCTCAGGAATTTTTTATTTAAATTCCCAGTATATATAGTAATGCCACACTTGTATACACACTGAATTTGAATTTGCAATGTTACTTTGACAGGAGACAGAGTTGCTGAAAAAGGCACAATGCAGTCTGCAAGAGTTTTAGACAGTACATAGAAGCCATGAGGTGACAGGTGCATGCAATACACTAGATTAGGTCCTTCTATAATGATACCAGTTAATTCTCCAGTTGTTAGAAATCAATTTTGCCTTGTACTGATGGCAAAATATTACCTATGACTAGAGTTTTACCTGCCTTGGAAGCATACATAGAAAGATCCCTCATGTCTCTCTGTATTTTCCTAGGGGTGGAGTGCCTATGTTTATTCACCTCCAAATGGACAGATGCAGTGTTATAATAATATTTAGGGTGGTAAGCTTTAAGAGCCCTAGTCATAGCACAAATAGAGGTAACTTAATCTTACACTTTCCTTGTACAGCCTAAGGAGGGTAGAATATGTATGCTTAAGTATAGAGGCATTGATAACTAAAACTTTACTATGAGAGTCTGCAGGCTTCAGCAGTGGGGTGCATATGCATATAGGCTTGTGGTCCTGCCAACTCTTCATGAAAATGGGTTTAAAAATCCAGGTGTAGATAGAAGGCTGAGTTGTGTTTGTGCAGTATCTTGGAGACTTAGATAATGATTTCTTTCTTCCTCAGCATATATAGGTTTGGTGTTAGAGAGCTGTATGTTGCAGGTGTGATGCCAGCAATGGTAACTACTAAGATAGAGAAACCTGCAATATAAATAAATACCCATGTAACTTACAAATGGTGTGAGTAAAGGAAAGTGGTTGTCAGTAAGCATGTAGAAGTTGTTGCACTACCATAAAATTTGAAGTAAAAGTAGGCTGCTACAGTAGGGGTTGGAGCAGGCTGTGAAACCATGATGCAGAGACAGGTGAGGGACTGAGCAGCAGCAGATGGACTGACTGAGGTTAAGGGAGGGTGACAAGTGCCAGTAGGTTAGGTTGAGTTAACTAGGGTAGGGGTGAAGGATTTGTGTCAGCTCACCAAAGGAAATTTCAGAAAGTGACAATGCTATGAAATGTAATTGCAGAAAGCAACTTTCAGTAAATCTCAAAGTGTATGTGTATATATATATATATATATATATATATATATATATATATATATATATATATATATATATATATTTTTTTTTTTTTGCAAGGGAGGGCTGCCCTGATGGAAAAGTATGTCAAGTCCATGGTCGCCCAACAAAATGTAAATTCCATTACTGCTGAAAGTGTTTCTCAACAAAATCACTTTGAGGTATTTGCTAGAAGTGTCTGTACACCTATCTGGCTCTTGTGGTGAAGAAGGTAAGGGGAACAATAATCGTTATACAGTGACACACTAAGAAAGAAGTGAACCAGTAAAGGCTACTTTGTCTATAAAAAATATATTGCTAAGATTTGTTGAGAAATGCTGGTAGCGGATGACATTTTGTTAAATGGATGTGATTAAGTTGATTTAATTAATCAAATATTCATTTAAAATGTTACTAATAGATAAGAATAACAATTTAAATTTAATTGCAAAGTTGAATCACGGTGATGGGGATAACAGTCTCTGGGTAGGTAAATGCCCCAGCAAGATGTGCTAAATGTTGTACAAACTACAGCCCAGCAAGGTGAACTAAAAAGCTTCTATTCAAATTCCAGGTACAGTACATTGTCATAAGTGAAGTGTAAAAGAATTCTAACAGAAAGCTCACAGTAGTAACCTATGCTACAATAATGCTATGGAGAAATTTAAATCAACACGAAAGCATGCAGAATAAGGTAATCTACGTGATAATACATATACTATTGCCACATATTCATGAACTAATTCTAAAAATCTAGAAACTAACATGGAACTATATTCAGAGAACAAAAATAGCACAAAACAGACAAATTAACAACAGCAAAAACAGCAATGGGACGAGGATGCCTCATTATCCAATTTACAGAGCAGTTTTTAACTTGGTCAAATGGATAAAAACAGATAATGAGGAAGAAACCAATGGCCACGTATAGACATACAAATGCAGAAATGAAATGAGCCAATAAATCAGGAGAGCTGTGGAAGTACTGGACTGAGGAATAGAAAAAAAGAAGTTATGTACTCAAAATAACATTCCATGTTTGTTGTCCAGTATCTCGCCTTCATTTTGCTGGTTGGGTTTCGAAACAAGCATCGGTTCCGACTCGGCTTTATACTAAAGCTCGAGAGCTCTTTACTGGCTTGAGGCTGCACTCTTTCCCATGAAGTCTAGCAGCAGATACCCAGATCAAGTTTGGTAAGCTAATAATACTAGATTGACATGAGATTTGTGTAATTTAGGAAAAAGATTATGCACATAAATATATAGAACTATATACACAAATGTACAATAAAAGGCACAAATGTTAAAGGGCCCCAGAACAAGAGAGGGGGACAAGATAAGGGGCCAAAAGACTCCTCCAAATCATCCAGGAAGGGGGAAGGAGGGAGGGATGCAAGAGTGAAAGTGAGTTACTGGACAACAAACATGGAACGTTATGGTGAGTACATAATTTCTTTAAGTTATGTTGTCCCATCTCACCTTCATTTTGCTGGTTGGGACAGCATCCCCAGCACCTACTTTCATAGGTGGCTCAAGGGAATAAACTCGTCAGAACAGTGGAACCAAAGGAAGCCCTGTTCTGGGAGGCCACATCTACTTTGTAATGAGTAATAAAGGTATGAGGGTTAACCCATGTGGCTGCAGCACAAATTGAATCCAAAGGTAGTCTGGCTTGAAAAGCAGTGGAGGTAGACACAGCTCTAGTAGAGTGTCCTCCAATTTTACTTAGAAGGTATTTATGTTGAGAGCTATAAGCATAAGTGATTGTGTTTGTAAGCCATTTAGACAATGTAACCTTTGAAACTGGGACTCCTTTTCTGTTTTCCACAAAGGATACAAATAGTTGGTCAGATTTCCTGAAATCCTTTGTTCTATGCAGATAAAAATGTAACTGTCTATGTACGTCTAGCTGATGGAGTTTATATTCTGCCTTGTTGTCACAATTTGGGAAAAATACTGGTAACTCAATGGTTTGATTTAGACTGGCTTCAGAACAGACCTTAGGTAAGACAGAGGGATTTGTTTTGAGGGAGACTCTGTCTTTGTGGAAGACCAAGTAAGGAGGATGAATAGACAGAGCTTGTAATTTAGAAACTCTTCTAGCTGAAGTGATGGATATTAGAAAAAGAGTCTTCCAAGATAAGAATTTTAAGGGACAAGAAGAAGCTGGCTCAAAGGGAGGTTATATCAAGGACTCTAATACCAAATTTTGATCCCACGGTGATGGAGGTTCTTTTATAGGAGACCTTACGAGGAATGTGCCCCTCAAAAAAGCTTTATACAATCTGTGAGTCATGATATTTAAACCCTTGATGCCTATGTGAAAATCAGAAATAGCAGCCAGCTGAACCTGAACAGTAGCAGCTGCTGCCCCTTGAGTAATAACTTCCATCAGGAATTCCAGGATGGATGAAATGGGAGCTGTGAGAGGGTCTAATTTGTTTTTGTTCACCCAAAAAGAAAATCTCTTCCACTTGCTCGCATAAAGTTTTCTTGTAGAGCTTTTGTGTGCAGACACTAAAATATGTCTCACTGCTGGGGATAATTCTGGAAGCCTGGCTAAGACTGGAAGTGGAGTAACCAAGCTGTGAGCTGGAGAGTTTGGATGGAGGGATGGAGAGACCCGAACTGATGAATCAAGAGATCCGGCACTGGGTCCAGGATCCAAGGATCCTCCTGGAGATAAGGCCATTGGAAGGGGAACCATATCTGATGAGACCAGTAGGGAGCAATGAGAATTATCTTGTGACTCAACAATTTTGCTTTCTGGATTATCTTCGGTATAAGAGGAAAAGGAGGAAAAGCATAGAGAAGTCCCAGGGGGCAAATTGTGGATAAGTGCATCCCTGGGTGACTCCGCTGGTGGGGGGGTTAGGGCAAAAAAGCTGTTGCATTTGGCCTTCATGGACGTGTCAAAAAGGTTGCAGCATGGCTGGCCCCATTTGCAAAAAATTTTGCCCGCAACTTCCTGTTTCAGGGACCATTCATGTGGTATTAAGATTGCCATGCTCAGCTTGTCCGCTATCACGTTGGATTTCCCCAGAATATACATTGCAATGAGAAAGCATTGAGAACAGACTGCCCATTGCCAAACTCTCTGGGTCTCTCAACATAAGTGGTACAATCTGGTTCCACCTTGTTTGTTGATGTACCATACCACAGACATGTTGTCTGATTGAATTGCAATTGTCCCCAAAGAAAGAGAATTTTGGAATGCCTGCAACACCATGAACACCGCTCTCATCTTCAGGATATTGATGTGCAGATGGTATTCGTGATCCTGCCAAGTCCCTTGGACAGTCTGTCCCAGATAATGCCCTCCCCCATCTGGAAAGCACCATGATCACAGTTGTTACTGTTTGGGGGAGAACAAATGGCCTGCTAATGTTACCTGTACAGACTGGATCCGCCAACTGAGATCCTTTTTGCATGTGTTGGTTATCAAAATTTTATGGGACATGGGCAACTCCTGCATGGACTATTGAGTGAAGAGAAGCCATTGTAGTATTCTCATGTGTAGACAGGCCAAGGGAACCAAGGTTATTGCTGCTGCCATTGAACCCAGAATCTTGAGCACAAACCTGACTTGTACTTTCTTTTTCCTCAACAGGACTGATACCTGATGGTGTAATGTTAGGACTCTTTCTGCGGGCAGTTTTGCAACCATGTTTTTTTAATTTAAATCTGCTCCTATAAATGTAATATGATGAGAAGGCAACAAGGCAGCTTTTTCGAAATTGACTGCAATGCCTAACTCTGAGCAGAGATGAAGTGTAGTGCCCCTCACCCTGATTAGTAGATGCTCAGTGGTGGCAGTCAGGAGGCAGTCATCTACGTATGGAAACACTTGGAATCCTAGATATCTCAGGTGAGTCGTGACCACTGCCATACATTTGGTGAACACCCTGGGGGCTGTGGTGAGACCAAAGGGCAAGGATCTGAACTGGTAATGACTAGCTCCCAGCCGGAAGCGTAGATATCTCCTAGGGTGCCTGTTCATTTTGACGTGATAGTACGTATCCTGGAGATATATCAAGCACATCCAATTGTCCTTTCCCAGAAAGGGGAGTATGGACTGCAGTGTTGTCACTGAAATTTCTCCTTCTTTACTGATTTGTTTAATGTGCTGAGGTCCAATATTGGTCTGCAGTCCCCTGTCTTCTTTCGTACTAAAAAGAATCTTGAGTAAATTCCAGATCCTGATTGGTCTGCGGGGACTCTTTGGATGGCCCTTTTTTTCTAGCAACCTTTGGATTTCTAGGGTTGCTTGATCCCTTTGATTGGGTGGTATGTCTGGGATCGATTTTTGTTGATTGGGTGGATGAGAGAAGGGAATGATGTATTCCCTGGATATGATCAACTGCACCGATCTGTCTATGGTGATGTCTTGCCAGGCTTCTGGGTGCAGTGATAGTCTCCCCCTGACTGCCTCCAGAGGTGAACAGGTGGCCTCCTTTCAGGAGCACTGGAAGGGCCTACCAGAGAACATATCTCTGTCGCCCTGGTTCTGCGGACCCACTCTGCCATGAGGACGGCATCGTCAATTATTATTTCCCCCTCTACCCCTGGGGAAATTTTCCACATGCATTGGAAAAAGCTCCTTGTGAGTTGCGGAACCACATTTTTCCGCTCTTCTGACCTTTGCGGTAAGGTCTAGTAGGGCGGAAAAATGTACTCCCATGGCAGATAGACTTTTGCCATCCTGTTTGCACCTGGTTAAAGTTTCTTTAATTTTGGGCCAAACAAGGATTAGCCATCAAAAGGGGCATTTGTAAAGGAAGATTTGAAGGGTTCAGCAAAGTTGCAAAGCTGCATCCAGGAATGTCTCCTCAGAGCAATTCCTGTACCTGCTGCCCTACTTGCACCATCAACCCTATACGAAATCAGGCACATGGAGGAGTTTGTTATGGAGGTTAAGTTTGCAAATTGAGTCATTACCATCTCTGGGAGTGCCTCAGCTGTAGCACCTTGAAGGGATTCTCCTAGCTCCTTGAGGAGATCCCTCTGAAGTCTCATGAAATGAGAAAGATAATTCAGTGACCTCAGAGTAAATGCCGCTGAGGAAAACATACGCTTCCCATATCTGTCCATCGTTTGAGATTCTTTATTCGGTGGATGAACAGACATAGAAGTTTCAGCTAATTACTTCTTAGTGGCCGCTGCCACCACAGTAGCATCTACTGGAACACCTTTTGTATGAAACTGCTTGTCCTCAGGGTCAGTGGTAAACTTATTAGGCCTCCTCAGGACAGAGTCCACTGTCTCTGGAGAGCCCCACGACTTTCGACTGACTACACCCAGTAGTTTGTCAAAAGGCAGAGACATCTAAAAAGTGAAGAGATGAGAGCTGAATGCTTCTAGGTAAACAGGCTCATCTTCAGAAAGGGATAGGGACTTCCATTCACCCCACTGTTTAAGGATCTCCATGATGTCTGAAAAGAGACATCCACAGAGGGTGAATGTGGGGACCCTTCCGAATCCTCTAAGTCTGTATCTGACGTGACAGACTTGGAGGAGTCTATATGCTTCCTCTTGCATGTACACTTCCAAGGGATCTCCTCAGAGGGATGCTCTGGGGAGGTCTCAGAAGAAAGGGTCTCCCCTAAGGGGGTAACCTGAAGCACAGGCTCTCTGCACCTGGGCTGGAGCGGTGGAGTGGAGGTTGATTACTGGCCCCTTTGGGGGAAGAGTGTCTGGAGCCAAGGGTGGAGCAGACTCAGGGGAAAGCACACTCTTCATCACCTCAAAGGCACCTCGATCCTGGCTCAAGATAGTCTCCGGTTCCGAAGAACCTGGAGATCTCCCCTGCACCACAGATGAGTGTACCAAAGCTGATGTCGTTGCCGAACTCACCTGTGCCAAAGCTCCAAGTGGGACAGTCGAGTCCGACAAGGGTCCGAGCTGACTCTTCCCCCTGGTGCCGACGGGTGAGTGTCGGCTCCCAGATCCTTCAACAGAAGCGATCGGAGTGGAAGCTGGTACCAAAACACCAGATGTCATTCTTGGAATTGATGGTTCCACCACTACAACCTTCAGATGCTCCGGCTCCGAACTGGATCGAGTCAGAGGAGGAATAGCTGGTAAAGGAGAAACAGGCTTTGGTTCCACATCTTCTTGGGCTGGGCTGGACAGATTTTTTGCTAGGGCCAGTGTCTTAAGTAACCTCCACACCACATGCTCCAGATCATCATTCGATAGACTCCTGGATGATTTGGAGGAGCACACTGAAGACTTGTGGCTACCAGACACAGACTGTAGTAAAGGGGATTGTGGCACCGAGCGTACAGGCTCTAAGGATGGTGACCGATCCCTTATCTTTCTCTTGGATGGTTCTGAAGAAGCTGGTGGAACTGAAGAAGATTTGTCTTTCTCTGATCTGACAATCTTCGTGTCCAAGACAATAGTACATGAAGTCAATTGCTTTGCTGGCTCAGAAGCTAGAGCCGACGGTGATTTGGAAGTTGAAGGCTGCTGAAAGGCCTGTTCAAAGGGTCCCTTAAGATGACCTCTGTTTATAAGTTTATTCTTGCACTCCTGCAGAACTCTTGCACTAAATCCATGATAAATGGAACAAGAGTCCTGCAGGTGCACTGCCTGCAAACAATAAACAAAGCTGGTATGTCTATCTGTGGTGGACATCTTCTGTGTACAGAAGTCACATTTCTTGAAATCTGAATGTTTTTCTTTAGACATAATGCAGAAAAAACAAGAACTACAAAAATACACACAACAAGAAAAGAATATATATATATATATATATATATATATATATATATATATATATATATATATATATATATTTTTTTTTTTTTTTTTAATAGGGAAGAAAGGGTTTGAGGAGAGTTCTGATAGAAAAAGGACGAACACCTCAACCCAAGAGACGTCTCTAACTTAAACGACACTCTCAAACAAACTACAACAGGAAGAAGCCCTCTAACTAAACAGGCTGTAGGGAACAAAGCAAGACAAACAGCTCCCCAATCCTCTAACTTAAACGGAAAGGGGAGGCACTAGAAAAACAAACACAGGCCTAGAAGTAAAAATGACAGCCACACAGAAGAAAACCACAATACAATAAATGGAGTAAATAGGTATGCAAAACAACACTAAAAAGGACTTTAAGAAACTTTCAACAGGTTTAAATAACTTTTGGAAGAAAAAATTCTTGAAAACCAGTCTAACTAAGTAATAACAAAGTTTACTCAGCCTGAGCCAGCAGAGAGGGTCCTGAAGGTTCAAGCGGCAAATGAGATCTGGGTATCTGCCACTAGGCTTCATGGGATAGAGTGCAGCCTCAAGCCAGTAAAGAGCTCTCAAGCTTTAGTATGAGGCCGAGTCAGAACTGATGCTCAGTTCCGAACCCAACCAGCAAAACAAAGGCGAGATGGGACAACATAACTTCATCTATTAAGAAAAGAGAAGAAATGAAATGGGGTGCACAATTGCAAAGTAAACAAATTATGGGAGAAATGGAGGAAAGGTACAAATGGCAGAAGAACATTTAACGTATGTAGATGTATTGCAAAAAATGTCAGAATATGAACATGGAATTAATTAGTAAATGTTAGAAAAATAAGGGATCATTTAATACTTGTAGAATGCAACACTTTAAAATAAAAGCCATAGATGAAACCAATGTCCTGAAAGAATGGGCCTTGACCCTGCCTGACAAAGTTTCATTGTGGTGAGTATATCAAAAAGTAATAGCCTTAGACAACAATTTAGAAATAGTCTGTTTTGACACAGGTTGTCCTGTCTTCTTATCTTCACAAGAAATGAACAATTGATCCAAAGATCTGAAAGATTTAGTTTATTTTATTTATTTTATTTTACATTTGTTGACCGGGCTAGTCTGGCTGGATACATGTCCATTTTCAGCAGAGGCCCGAGGAGAAAAGCTCCACTAAATACTAAGTACATTACATAAAAAACTGTCAAGCTAGTACCTAGGTTGCCCAAGGACATCTATGAGTATCACTTTAGGCATAAAAAAGGATTAGTTCTCAAAGAAACCCTGTCACTGTGGAAAATAAGATAGTGTTGACTCACCATAAGAGCTTGCAACTCAGATACACTTCTTGCAGTGGTGTTTTCCATGTTAAGAACATCAAGTCATCCAGGTTTACTGTTTCAAATAGACCAAGTGTTAGCTTCTCTAACACAAAATTAATATCCCAAGGACAGGCCACCAGTTTTCTTGGAGGCTTCTAATGCAAAATCCCTTTTAAAAGCATTTTGATGTGAGAATGCATTGAAAGAGGAAGATCCATGGACAGACATGTTGAAATGGCTGATACGTGATCCTTGTTGGAGCAATAAGAAAGGCCACAGGATAGTAACTGACCCAAATATTGTGAAAACAGAGAACAATTAGTCCTGAATGGGTGCTGGTTATGTGTTTGGCACCAACTAGAAAACCTTTTTCATTTACTAGTATATGATTTTCTAGTAGAAGGTTTTCTAGCCTTGTTTAGTACCTGCTGCATGTTCTCAGTAAACAGGTGCCTAAAGGAAATTAAGATCCTATTATCCAGACAGTCAACTTGGCGTTGAGGTATATCAAATACCCCTGTTCTTGTGTGAGTATATCTAGTCTGCTAGGAAGCTTGTGATAATTACCCCTGGCTATTTCCAAAAAATGGAGAACCATTGTTCCTGGACCAGAAATGAGTCACCACGGTGATGATGGGGGATTCCTTCTGAATCTTCAGCAGTACCCTGGATATCAATAGAGAGGGTGGAAAAGCATACAAAAACATTACTGTCCAAGGAAAAGAAAGGCATCTGTATTCCAAACTTTCTTCTATGGAGTCCTGGAGAAGAATCATGCCAGCTGATTGTTTAGAGAGGGGGCAAATAGGTCTACTTGAGGAGCTCTCTACAGATGGATCAAATCTTGGATGACCCCCTGATCAAGTTTCCATTAGTGAGGGTCTGCCCTAGTCCTACTCAGCTTGTCTGCCACTTAGTTTTGCTCAGACAGAATGTAGGGTGCCAGTATAGTGAAATTGTGCCGTGAAGCTATATCCCAAAACTAACAAGGCTAGTCTACAAAGTGGATATAACCTAGTTCCCCCTTGCTTGTTGATGTACTACATGACTGTGGTATTGTCAATCTCATTTAAAGAGGTCCAGGAGAATGAAGATGATTCAGAGATTTGAGTGCCTTGATCAGGGCAAGCATCTATCTCTTTTATATTTATGTGCATGTGTCTGTCTCACACACCTTGCACTTTTATCCTTCCTGAAACTGCTCCTCAGACAAATTCTGAGGCATCTGTGCTGACTGACTGCTTTGGAACAGGAAGGGAGAAGGGAAACCTGGATTTAAGGATATTTGTTCTCTTCACCAAGTGATTTTTCTTTTGACAAGCCCTTGCACTGGTTTTTGTAAAGGGGTCTATATTAGATAACCAAAATTTTTTTTAACCAAATGCTCACATGAGCGAAAATGCTGGGAATTGAAAGGGTGTTTGTGGGGTTGTGGGACAGTGAGGAGTGGGATATTTGCCCTTTCCTCACTGTAGTGCAATCTCAGAGTTGGAATATATAGTTAACGGGGGGTGGGGGGCACAGTCCCCCACAATACGAAGTTTGATTTCCAGCGTTTTCGCTCATGTGACCATTCGCTTAAAAAAACTTTTGGTTATCTAATATAGACCCTTTGAAAAGACTAAGGATTTTGGAGCAGGGATCAAAGAGACTTCAGATACCATTGTATCATTCTTATACAGAGTCTTGCCAGGGTTATCATGAGAATCATAAATGCCATGAGACCCAAAATCTTGAGGTATTCCCTCACAGTGACTGAAGTTTGACTAGAAAACTTTAGAACTAGATCTAGTTGAGGATAATTTTTTCCTATGAAACAAACTTTTTAAGCTAAGGTGTCTAGCTGACTCTCCAGAAACACAATTCTGTATGAAGTAGTGAAAAAAGACTTTTAAATGTTCTCTTGGAATACTAGCTTGTATAAGTGATCTATCAACCAAGTGAGAGATTTCTGAAACTTTGAAAAAGAGTCTGCAAAAATAACCAAGTCATCTAAATATGGAAAATATGGATACCCTCTAGCCTGCAATGAATTATAACTGTAACTAGATGCTTTGTGAACACTCTTGGTGCAGCGAATAGTCCAAAGGCTAAGGCAGAGACCTGATAATGTGATCTAGACACACGACCTTAAGAAACACCTGAAGTCTGGATGAATAGGGATGAGATGATAAGCAACTTTTAAATCTAGTGTTACCAGGAAACTTGAACTAGGGATGTGATGATAAGCAATTTTTAAATCTAGTGTTACCAGGAAACCTGAACAAGGAGGAAGAAGAAGTAACAGGTTGTGAAGTGACATAATTTTGAATATGGGTACTATCACAATCATGTTTAGGAAATAAAGATCTAGAACTGGTCTCCAAGCATTTTCTTTCTCTAACACTTAAAACATTTTTGAATAAAATCCTTTCCCCATCTGGAAGGATGAACTGTTTCCATTACTCCCTGGGACAGCATGTGATGAAGGATAGGTGGAAATAAGAGTCTGGTCTAGTGGATGAAGAATTACCCCCAGGAAAGGAGGCATCTCCCTCATTGCCATCTGTAACCTTGATGAATGATCTTCTGAACTTGTTTGTCTTAAACTGTCTGTTGCCAAGGAGAAAAGGGGAGATTCAGACTTTCTGGAAGGGAAATTGTGCTGCCAGGTCGGGATGAGGGAAAAGGTCCCTTAAATAGTCATGCTGACTTGTCTGGCTGTCTTTGGTTTTGGTAGGCTCCAGAATTGTTTTTTGGAATACCCCACCATTTCTTCTTAAATGTTTGTTTAATTGCAGTTTGTTGAGACTGCTAATTTTGTTTTTATGAAAACTGGAAGAGGGGTTAGAGAATCCCTTTGAAAATTTCAAAAAAGGAGAGCTGAAAAAATATAAATTCCCTGACTCATCTTACCCCTTTCATCACACTTTTTGATCACCTCTGTAGCAGAGCAGCTAAAAGCTACATTTCTTTCCAAAGGAGAATATAAAATCTTATTTTAATCATCATCTGGGAGGTACTGAGAATACAACCAGGCAAACCTCCTCAAAACAGTACCAGTGGTCATAACCCTGGAAGAAGTATCAAGTGAGTCATAAACATGCTGCAGACAATGAGAAGTGGCTTGTGAAATTGAAGAAACTAAAATATTTAGAGCAGATTTATACTCACAAGAAGAAACTGCAGGCAAAATACTCCTCACATTTTCCAGAACAAACATTAACATATGAGCCTAGCAATTCAAGATTCTGAAAATCAAAGCTGGAGAAGCATACATTTTTTTCTCATACTTATCAATCAACCTCCCATCCTTATCAGAAAGAGTAGGATTGGAATGAGCTAAATACTTAGCAGCAGAAGGATTAACTAATGCTATAACTACTGGTTCATATTTGGGAAGAATATATAAAAACTTAAAAGACTGGGGAACGTTATACATCTTATCTGCCCTTTTAGGGGCAGCTGACTATCAGGAAAATTGCAGGGAGTAGTACACACAGTCTTCAAAGCTGACAGAATAGGATGAATGGGTGAAAGTTCTACAAATTCCTTCTGTAAAAGCTCATAGTATTTTCTGTGGGACTGAGAAACCTCAGTGTTCTCCCACTGAAAACAATGGCACATTGTGGAAATAGTCTCATAAAAAGAGAACCCCCCCCCAGGAAGAATCAGAAATTGAGCTCTTCTCAGAGTTTGAATCGGAAATCGTAGGATAAAACCCTGTATCTGTCTCTTCATTTTCCTGTCCTGATTCAGAATCTTGACTCTCTTCAGTAAAAGAGGTGTCCCTCTTTCTTTTACCAGAACCTACTGATAAGAATGATCACAGGCCTGAATTAAACCTTGAGCCCCACCCAGTAAACTAGTCTTGTCAAAGAAACTTTGAGGAGTAGTAGATATGTGCTTAGTTTTCTGTTTCTTTCTGACAGGAAAAATGAGGCAAACAGTGTCAATAATTGCTGCAACATTTTCTCCGGGGATGGACATATCATTCTGACAAAACAGGGAAGTTTTCCCTGTTTCCTCTCCCAGGACTGGCAAAAGTGACTTTCCCTTGTCCACTGAGCGGACCCCATCAGCCACAGTGGATGTGGCTAACCTCCAGTCTATAGTGATTGTAGGTGCTACATCAGAGGGATCCAGCTTAAAAGCAGTACAACTAAAGGCCACTGGACTGGATGAGGCAAATTGCTAGCCTGGTGTGGTGTGAAAAATTGTTTGCTTAACCTTTTCAGTCTGTGGCTAAAAGACTGACCAGTCATGGGCTGTCAGTTTATTGTATGGTCAAGCCGAAAATGGTGCCTTTTCCTGAGAAAAACAAGGGGCAAAGGCTGGCAAAACTTAAAAGTCTTTAAATGTTACTTTCTCACACAGAAAGATAGTAAAAAGCACTATAAAACTCTTTTTCAGCCTCAAAAAAGAAAGTAAACAGAATTTCTACAGAGAAAAAAATGTTTTCAATTATTTTATAAATGACTGAAAATGGCAGGAAAAAAGAGCACTTTTTAAAAAGTACAATACAATCTTGTGACAGTCTGCTAAAACATTTTTTTTAAATGGACATGTTTTCCTCAAAGGAACTTATCTGCCCAGAAAAGGAACAGCACAGGCCAACCATCAATCCACAAAAGCATCCGAGGAACGTACTGTTTGTTTGCAAGATGCTCTGAAGGTATTGGCACCCAAACATGTCTCTTTATTCAGCTCAGCTTGAGCCAACTGACAGTTTAAGTGTATGGATGGTACCCCATAGCGCTCAACCTTCCATCTCCAAAATGTGGAACACATGCTAACTGCTTACTAACAGCTTCAACTGGGAAGGTCATGGGATGGTTTAAATATGCTCCTTTTACTTATTAAAAAGATCTTTTAATGAATTATTATGATTTATTTATATTTAAAAACCTCACAAGGTTCACTCCGGAGACCAAATAAGGGTATGAGACCCTGGATTACTCAGTAAATTGAAAATAACAGTCTAATGAAGTAGTAATAAATACTAGTAGTAACCATACAAACGAAGATTTAATAACGCTTGTAAAAAACAAAAGTGCGTTTTCGAATATCTTCTTCAGAACAGACACAACATCTACATTCAACAAATACATTCATCTTAAAAAACACACATCTTTTATACATTAAAAAATAATTGACTCAATGACATCAATTGCTTGATGAAATACAGCTGGATTCATTAAAAGTGAACTAATAAAAATAACCTTTATTTTAAATTAATGCCCATATTAATTCCATAATATTTCTATGATATGATTAGTCATAAAATGATGAGTAAACTGCTGAAAACCTTGGTTATGTATTTAGAAATATATTTCTGTTAAAATTGATTTTAATATTTTATTAAAAATATAGTGCTTACATTTAAAAAAGTTTTATTGTTAATATAATACCACCATCTGGTGGACAAAAAACAAATTACAACTTGGCAGCTCTTAATTTTAGAACAGGAATTATTGAAAGCATCTCATTTAAACCTGGTTCCCTGGTAGCATCCAGAATTATTTGCCAAAATAATTCTCTATATTCAAGTTTTTTTTCCCACATGCCACCCCTGACTTCTTTGGGTACAATTTCTAATACAAAAAATAAGAATACAGAATCTGTGCAAACTTGGGAGTGACGAAACAGTGCATTGTTCACTTTGTTTCTCTTGATTTCATAGTAATGTTCGTATATTCTTGATTTAAGCTTTCTTTCTGTTTTTCCCACATAAAAGGAAGAACAGGAGTGGCATGTGGCAATGTATACTACCCCTGTAGTGTTGCAACAGGCAAATTTAGAAGAAGAAATAGTTCTATTTCTACTGGGAATGGAAATGTTAATGCCCTGGTGAATAAATTGGCATTGAGAACATGATCCACATTTGTATGTTCCCATTCTGTGTGGTTCACTATCACTTCCTTTACCTCCCCCAAATTCAAAAATATTTTTGAGATTCATATCTCTTCGATAAATAAATTTCAATGGCTGATTTTTTTATATATTCTAATTCTGTAAAATCTCTAAACTTATCCCATTCCTTGGTAATAGTATTTTTGAGTATAGCTGCATCACCTGTGTAATCCATAATAAAGGCTTTTGAGAATTCTATAGTATCGCTGGGATTATTTGGATGTATCATAGTGTCAGGAGCATCCTGTCCTAAGATAGGGGCAAATCTACCATTTCTACCTTCAAGTACCACCTTATAAATTTCTTTTATTAAATAGATAGGATATCCCCTTTCTTTGAACATATTTTTTACAAACTGACTATCCAAATAAAAATCAAGTTCATCCGAGGTCATCCTACTAGTCCTAATTAGTTGTCCCTTAAGAATATTTCTTTTTTGGCTGAAAGGATGCCCACTTGAAAAATGTAGATAGGAATTGGAGAATGTAGGTTTCCTATATATCTTTGAGACAAAATGATCATTGCTTTTACTTAATGAAACGTCCAAATAGATACATTTATCAAAATTGATGTTGTATGTAAAATCTAAAAAATTGGTTGTACTTTTTATATAATCTAAAAATTCTAAAAATCTTTCTACTGTGTCAGTCCAGAAAATAACTATGTCATCCAAAAAGCGTTAGTAAAAAACCCAACAGTTAACAAATTCACATTCATTGATAAATAAAATTTCCCACCATGAAAGAATAATATTTGCATAAGTGGGGGAACACTTTGCCCCCATGGCTACACCTTTGACTTGTCTAAAAAATTCTCCTTGAAAATACATGTAATTATTTTTGAGAACTATTTCCATCAACAGGAGACAAGTTCTAAAAACATCTAAGGAAAAACTTTTGTGATGTGCCATACTTTCTTCTAACCATAATAGTCCGATATCATGGGGAATTGATCCAAATAAATCCACAATATCCAAAGTAATAAAGATTATATTATTGGAAAATAAATGGTTCTTAACTTGTCTCAAAAAGTCCCAGGAATCCTTTAGTGTGTTTTTACCACAAATTGATAGTTCTTTTAATTTTGTATCTACATATTTTGCTAAGGGGGTGGTGATAGAACCTTCCGAGGCTACTATTAACCTTAAGGGTGGATCGTCCTGGTCTTTGTGAACTTTTGGAATACCAAATACTGAAGGAACCCTGGGATTCTGGGTGGTAAGAAAATTAAAAGTATCTAAATCAATAGAGCCCTCAAGTAATAAATCATTGATTAGCAAGTTAATCTTAGCTTTAGAAATATTAACTTAATTGATGGAAGCTCTGGTATAATTGATAGTATTTTGCAAGCTTTCCTTCATCTTGGATTCATATGAAATGGCATCCATTAATACTACCCCACCCCCTTTGTCAGGTTGCATAATTCGTATATTTTTGTTCCTTTTCATATTGTCAAGTAAGTTCAGTTCATCCTTTGATAAATTAGAAAATACATGATGAGAACACACAGTTTTCCTAATTTCATTTTCCATGCCTTTTTCAAAATTTTTTAACTGTGGGTGGAGTGGAGGGTTGAAAACACTCTTCTTTTTAAATTCAGAATGCTTATTATTTGTGTTAACAGTAGCCTCAAACATTAGCCCCAGGTTTTGTTTCCTTAAAAATAGTTTTAGATCCACTATGGCCCTTGGTATACTAACTTTCCTAACAGGAATAAACTTAAAGCCTTTCGCAAACAAATCAAAAAATTCAGTGGAAACATCCAAGTTACTATAATTAAAATTTTTGTATTGATTGTACTCAAAAATGTTTCCATTTTGTTTTATTGGATTTTCTCTGTGATTTAATTCCTGTAAGGGGTGGCATGTGGGAAACAAAACTTGAATATAGAGAATTATTTTGGCAAATAATTCTGGATGCTACCAGGGAACCAGGTTTAAATGAGATGCTTTCAATAATTCCTGTTCTAAAATTAAGAGCTGCCAAGTTGTAATTTGTTTTTTGTCCACCAGATGATGGTATTATATTAACAATAAAACTTTTTTAAATGTAAGCACTATATTTTTAATAAAATATTAAAATCAATTTTAACAGAAATATATTTCTAAATACATAACCAAGGTTTTCAGCAGTTTACTCATCATTTTATGACTAATCATATCATAGAAATATTATGGAATTAATATGGGCATTAATTTAAAATAAAGGTTATTTTTATTAGTTCACTTTTAATGAATCCAGCTGTATTTCATCAAGCAATTGATGTAATTGAGTCAATTAATTTTTAATGTATAAAAGATGTGTGTTTTTTAAGATGAATGTATTTGTTGAATGTAGATGTTGTGTCTGTTCTGAAGAAGATATTCGAAAACGCACTTTTGTTTTTTACAAGCGTTATTAAATCTTCATTTATATGGTTACTACTAGTATTTATTACTACTTCATTAGACTGTTATTTTCAATTTACTGAGTAATCCAGGGTCTCATACCCTTATTTGGTCTCCGGAGTGAACCTTGTGTGGTTTTTGGTATTGTCAGTTCACTCTTGCATCTCTACATTTATTTATATTTACCATGAATATCAGTTAAAAATTTCCTAATACTGAAGGTGTGACAGACACTTTCAATGTGGAACTTTGAGGAACATGAACTTTTTAAGACCGCAAATGAGGTACATTCCTCATAATGAGGTATGCTTGAGAAGTATGTGGTACCCTAAAGCTTTGGATGCTGGCTAGCTGTTATATTCTATGCAGAATATAAACCATATAGCTAAGGCTACTGTAGGAGTGATCAATACAATGAACATAGAGGATTCCAGTTGTCGGAGGTATAGATAATTAAATGCAGATAATTTTCATACCCTTTTTCAAAAGTAAAGAGATAAAACATAGTTTGGAAATGACATGCAAGACTTGCATGAACATTTTTAATAAAAACACATGATCATTTTGTACAATGAGAATTGGAAGGATAATAATAGCATGAAATGGAAGATAAATAACCCCCAAAAATTCTGGGCAGGGATAAATAAATTACTCCACCCAGGTCAAACCACCGCTCCACCTCCCTCAGCCTCTACTGATAAACTACCAACAGATGTTGCTAACACCTTTAATAATTTCTTTACTGAAACCATCCAAACGCTTGCAATCCAAATACCCCTTAACCCCTCTAACCCACTGGATAGCACTCCAAGTTCCCAGCCCTCCTTTAGCTTCCAACCAGTCTCTACATCCTTCATTCGTTCACTACTCAAAAAATTAAAACCTACTACCCTAGCTGCAGACGTTCTCCCAGCTGAATATTTGCAAAAAAGCTGCTAATACCATAGTGTACCCCATTTCAATTCTAATTAATCAGTCCATATCAGAAGCCTCAGTCCTCGCTATCTGGAAAACATTGCGTGCCATACCCCTCCATAAAGGTGGTAACTCTACGGAGTTATCCAATTATAGACCGATAGCCATCTTATCACCTCTGGCAAAAATATTGGAAAAATGCATCCTTAAACAAATCCTGTACTTTCTAACCCAAATATCCTACTGGCTAACTCCCAGCATGGCCATATCATAGTATCACCACAGCTCTCGTCACCTTCTCTAATGCTATAAACTATAACAGGAACAACAACAGGTTATATTCAGCCCATTTCTTGGACCTGTCCAAGGCTTTTGACATGGTTAACCACCATCTTCTCATCAACACCCTGGCAACAATGACTCTAGGCAATCACTCTCTCCGATGGTTTGAATCCTACCTGAACAATAGACAACAATCCGTCCTAATCCAGAACAAACTCTCAAACCTCCTACCCAACACTCTAGGTGTCCCACAGGGGTCGATCTTGGGACCACTTCTGTTTTCCATTTTTATCAATGACCTCTACAAAGTCATCCCTGAAGCCATCTGCATTCAATATGCAGACGATTCAACGTTGATCTGCACTGGCACCTCGCAAACAGAGCTGCTATCAATAACTCAGAGTACTTTCAATCTAGTAGAGAACTGGCTTGCCACCCACTGTCTGATACTAATTCTTAATAAAACAAAGCTCCTACTTCTCACCCCCATGCAAAGATCCACGGCATTATCTCTCTCCATTAAGGCTAATAATGGTACTATAATCTCTCCAGATGCCCATACAAAACTGCTAGGAGTTATTATAGACAACAGTCTTAAGTCTGATGTGCACGCCAACAAAACAATCAAAACCATTAACAGAAAACTGGGCTCACTATATAGGATAAAGCCATTCCTTACCCCACATGCAAGGATTTCCATTGCCCGCTCCCACCTACTCTCTACGCTCTACTATGCTTCTCCTCTACTTGCCAGCCTAAACAAAACTGATCTTAACAAACTCAATCTGCTATAATAACATAGCAAGATTTGCAACTGGTCTACCCTACAGGAAACATCATTGTAAAAATCTAAATTATCTTGGATGGCTAGATCTTCACAGGCAGATTCAATATAATCAACTCATTGTGGCTCACAAAGCACTTAACCAACCAGATAATACACCTGCCCTGAAAAACATCATCTATCCTCACTCCAACTCCAGATTACTCCGGTCATCTACTAGACTATTAGTGCAAACCATGAAATCCAACAACTCAGCTGGTGACTCCCTCTTCGCCAACTCTGTTGGCAAAATTTGGAATTCCCTTCCTGCCAACATTACCCTAGATACCACTCTATCTCAATTTCAAAAAGCTCTCAAGGAGTATTTCAAATCTTAATGGACATGTCCCTGCTCCAAGCCTGACTAAATCTTTATGCATACTGGTGTACTAGTTCTATGTCTATAAGTGGTACTCAGATTATCTGTGTTATGCCAATTTTGAAGATTGTTAGACTGTATAAATTAAACTTTACTATAAAATGTGTTATATTTGTATACATTTAACTAGACTGTAAAATGTGCTATATTTGCATAATGTTTTGATGACTCCTGATCTATATGTACATTGTAATGATTGTATATGTAACCCCCTGTGGAGCTTTTCTCCCCGGGCCTCCGCTGAAAATGGACATGTATCCAGTCGGACTATCCCAGTCAACAAATGTAAAATAAAATAAATAAATACGATACAAACTGAATAGTAGTGTCTAATGTGATCAAGGTAAATATAGCAAAACAATAGAAAAATTAATAGCAGGATACACATGGATACTGACACACTTTGATATGCAGAAACATTAAGATATACATAGACCATGACAGGAAGAAGTCAAATCATGCAACAAGACTCTGCAATACTGAAAACTGAAGACAGATGTTCAAGTTATTGAACATTTGACCATACCTACTCAGTCTTGCCTGGTCTCTGTCCAAAACAGAGTATCAGCTTCTATTTTCTTATTAGGGACAGAGCATCTATTGGTACCTTTAAAATGCATGAAAAACTAATTGCAGTAAATTTAGGATTGCACATCTGAGAATGAATGCATTCCTAAACTAAAAGCATTTAACTGTGACTTTGCAATATCATCCACTTTGTTGATTACTAAAATGCTTTTGGGAATATTCTAACTATTCTCTCTCTCTTTTCTATTTTCCACTACTAAACTGTAAGCATCATTCCCTACATCATTTACTTGGTCTGCTATTCTATCCCTTCCGAGGAAGGACATGTTCTTATTCATAGCTCTGTTGACCCCAGGCATGCTTAGACTTCTTTGTTAGTTGAATGTATCCTGTAGTACATATTCTTTACGATGTATAAACCAAACATGTTTTGAAGTAATGTGTATAATTATTTATGTTATGTTTCTATTTTGTTCTTACTTCTGTCTATACCTTTCTTAGTTTAAATGGTACCTGCTGATTTTCTTCTGGAAAGTGATATACATTTTCACCTGAGAAGCTTTATCGCATATGTTGATATGTTTGTCTTTTTTGATCCAGTTTGTCATATTCAAAAGTACAATTTCGGAATATTCCATCGGTTGCTGAAGTTCAGTATTATGCACATTGAAGTTTAGTTTGCCATCCAACATAATAGCAAGTTCTTCTTGCATCTTTACCCCAGTAAAAAGCTACCATTTCTGATGGATCATATATACAGCTAAGGAACTGTTTCTTGCCCACATATAAATACTGTTTAATACCTCCTGAAGAACTGTCTGAGAGAGAGCTATATATCTGGGTATTAAATTCCTTGAATGTATTACATCAGAAGGAAATACAATATTAGACTAATTTTTATAGTTTTTACTTTATTCTTATGGTTTTACTTCTAGTCAGCTTGTGTTGGCATTGCTAACTTATATGAAATTAGCCTAACAAAGTACTGTGTAGCCTATTACTGGGAATGCAGTCCAGGAGTCCTAGGGTTACACTACCATTATACAGTAATTTGGTGTGATGTAAACAGGGATATCAATGCTTTGATATGGGTATCATACAAAAAATATCATATAAACAAAATAATCCACAGAAGAAATGAACTAAAAAAATTAGAGGGTGGGAGTCTCAAGTTACAAGAATGTATTTAAAACTCCTGGTCTTAAAAAAAATCAAGTCTTTTTAATTTAAATGAAAATTAGAGAGAATCTAACAATGAAACATACGTTGTTCACCAATCTTTATTTTATCATGTGCTTAGGTTTACATTTTTGAGCACTGGAAATATAGGCTTATGTTAAGAAATTGTCTAATGGAACATATCACAAAGGAAATAAATTGTTTAATGCTAGAGTGCTTTGTGTTTGGAATTCACTATTGGAATGATTTAGAGTTGTACAATAAAGAGACAAAGATAAGGGCCTATAAGATGCATATATGAATGGCTGACAGCATGATTCACAGTAAATTAGAATAGTACAATAGACATGATGCATCCCCCAACATCCCATTTTATATTATATTGGGTATCTACACTGTGAAGGACACAATTAGCATTATCTACATGTGTCAAGAGAAGGTTTGAGATTATATTATCTACATGTGTCAAGAGAAGGTTTGAGATTATGTATATGTTGGGGAAGGGTGTGTGTGTGTGTGTGTGTGTGTGTGTGTGTGTGTGTGTGTGTGTGTGTGGTTAAGTGTGGTTAAGTGTGTAGTAATTATATTAATTATATCACGATACTGAGTCATCGTTAAACTTCTCAGTCCAGGAAAATATCTCTGATGATATCTAAGACAAGGACAGTATAATGCTAGTTTTTATAGTAAATCAATTAAGTATACATGTATATTATACAAAGCCAACATGAGGGTGTTGCTTAAAGGAGATAAGAAATAAAATATGTAGTACTACTGAAGGCACATACCACATTATTAAACTAATGTATGTATTTCATTTATTCAGTGCATTTCCAGTCTGGTTTTACTAGAAAGATGACTCACGCTGTGGTTAGCAAACCTGAAAGAAACTTAATCTCTACTGTCAAGGTGTGATAAAACTGCACTCACTTTCTGTGTTGTATGATTCCCAAGTGTTTAGTAAGTGGAATGACTAGTAGTGCTACAATTCTGTTTTATACCACAGGGTGCTGCTCTGTGATTACAGGAAGCTGATAAATGGATCTGTGTGTGTGTGAAATAACAAGAAAGATATTAATCAAACCTTACAATGTACTTTCTCCATGCCCTCTGGATTATACGGGCTGCTTTTTCTTGTTCTTTTTCCAAAGATTGCTCATCATGTTCAACCCAAGTATCATCCTTCTCTTCAACTGGCATCCTGCCTGGTCTGAAAGTAGAAAACAAGCTAGTGCAGCTGTAAAGGCCAGATAAGTTATATTTTCATGTTAAATTCATGTTTTCCTTGTTTATGCACATAAAATATTTTAATTTTTATTTATTTTCATGGCAGTAGCTTGCATACTAGATTCTTAAATGTTTAGTTAGGAATACAACTGAAAATCAGTGTCTCTTCCACTCATTTTCACATAAGCAGATTAAAGTCTGACTTGAAAGAGGGACAGCTTATTATTGTATGAGGTATAAGTTATTACTACTATCTGCCTGATTATGTAATATAATTATTTTAGTGTAGTCATAGATGAACTCATCAAATCTTATTTAGTCAAGAATGACAGATCAAATGAGCATTGACAAAAGTGTTTATAACTTATCACAAAGAATTGATGTCGTAGGAGTAGTTACATTAATTAGAGGGACACAGTAGGTGTAGCCCTGAGCCTTGGAACTGTAAACATATTTTTTTAAGCCTATCTGGTTTACCATTCTAGACCAAATGGGCTTTAATGGGTCCATCCACAATTAGGAGACCCACATCCAATATAACACTTCACCCCCCGCCCACACCAATACATACACATATTTAATCTATTTCCTTCTTTATCCTTTTAATTATAACAGATGTTAATGATATCATTTAATTTTAGATTACATTTTATTGACTGACATGGAAGTGCTTGTATCATAGCTGCCCAAGCTTACCAGCTTGAGGGAGTAGCTACTCTGTGCTATTATCTACTCCATGTGGGAATGATGTGCTGGTGCTTGAGTGCATTTTCATTAATTATTTATTTGTATTTTTATATTCTCTGACACTACAGCTACCTACAGAAAGATAAAGACCATTTTCTCACTGAGTGCTGCGGCTGCCCTTAAGTAGTGAACTAAACCTAGTTCACACAGATATACAGGCTACTGAAAGATCAGGTAATGTACATAATTTAACTATTGGTATTACAACAGACTGTTGTTTTACTCCAGTAGTCAAAGAGATTCTAGATGAAGTATGTTTTCCAAATTCATTAAACAATGGGGAACTTATAGCTAATAATGCCAACAGTAGCCAATCTAGTGTGGGCTTAGGAAATATGGGTGTTATGCTTCCTGACACTAAAAAAGACACAGTTTCATCTCATGAAACAAATGGTGCAGCTTTGCATAATAAGGATTTATGGAGCAAACTTGATGAAATTCCAAACGATAAAGAATACTCCATTGACACTAAAAACAAATAAAGGTGATCCCTTGGAGGTAACTCCTTAAACTTCGATAATGATAGTGGGGATAGGAACTGTTTTAGTGACCCTCACATAAATTCCCATATCACTCACTTATTTAATAGACCAAAACAAATAGGAGACTCTGTGTTAAGAGTTGTGAAGAATATTCTTCCAAGAGTTCAGAGGCATCAAATCACAGTATCTTGCTTTAATAGCTATAAGATAAGTGATATAGTAGATAATATTAAGAAAGTATGCAATGATCAGCTGCGATATGAGGTTGCAATGATGTTACTAGGACTAATGAGGAATGTTTTTTTAAAAAATGGTAGGAGGAGATAACTTATTTCAGTGAAATGTACGCATTTGAACTAGCTTTAAGTGATAGGTTTTCTGCTCCTCACTTTCAGGAAGCAATGCAGTCGAAGGCTAGGTTATTTACAAATGTTAAAAAATACAACAGTCTCGACCTCTAAACCAAAAACACCAATACTCCATTCAAACAAAAAGATGATGAAAATTTTCCATTTATTTATGTGTCCGTCCTGGTACCTCGGCAATTCGCCTTCAGTGGAACATCTCAACGTACAAAACCATCTCTTTATATATCTTAAACAATTAAATCATTAACCAATTAATTAAAGTGCAAATTTTAAAATGCAAATTTTTTAAAATGCAGCTAATACTTGTGAAATTCATTACAAATACAAATAATTGATGAAAACATTCTTGCTAACATGCCAATACAAACTATAATTTAATACACTATAATTTAATACATAATCAATATCGCCATGAAGCAATAAAGCACGGACTTAATTCAAACTATAATGCCACTATCTAAATTCATGCCCCTCAGATATAAGGTATGATAACTATAAATCATTTTATGTTCCAACCTATTCAATTCTGTTTTGAAATTACCTCCCTGAGAGTGTGGTCTGGCTAACACACTAAAGATTAACCCATTGTTATTGCTATTGTGTGTTTTAATAAAATGTGAAGCTACGGGGCTATCCACATTACCCCTTCTGATACCCCCCAAGTGTTTCCTTGTGGTTTGTCCCACATACCACAGTGGCTTGTCACAATCACAACCCAGGATATAAACTACCCCTTGTGAAGAACAATCAAATTTCTCAAATGCTAAATACTTTTTCCCACTGGTCTTCTTTCCATGTAAGTTGCATACCCTATCGCATACAGAACATCGTCCACAATGTTGCATACCAACGTTCATGTCTATTGAATGTTCCAGCTTCCTACTTAACAATTCTTTCAAATTGTTATACCTACTGTAAGAAAAGGTAATATGCCTGGGAAACAAATGTCCAATAATCAAATCATCACAAACCACATGCCAAAATTGTTTAAGAACTTTTTCAACTACCCATAAAAATTCAGAATACCTAGATACAAAGAATAGTCTGTCCTGTTCATATGACACTGGCCGCCATATATGGTAACCACCCCTAGGTTTATTCCCTCCACACAACCTATCCTTAATGCCTGAGAGTGTTGTTTCCATATAACCTCTAGAAGAAAGTCTCTCAAATACTTCATCAAGAACTTCATCCCACAAATATGGGTCAGAAGTATTCCTGAGAATTCTCTTAAATTCCCCTTCAGGCAATGCTTTGATCAAGTGATTCAGCTTGGAGTATTGGCATTTACAAATGTTACTAGAAAAGATTCTGTAAAGCACTCTGTGAAAGTTGTTTTATTATGGGCAGATGACAAGTCTGTCTGCACTTGAACCATTTGAGTAGTTGTATGGTAGGAACCGATTTGACCAAATTGGTTAAAACTTTTTTAGAGTAGATGATGTGTTCAACCACAGCTCTAGAAAAACCTCTCTAAAATGTCTGTTGACTAATGCTCTAAGTCTTAACAACAAATTACTGAACTGGAAGCTTGTATTGCAAATGGTTCTTCTGATATAATGTTTATAATAGAGACCTTGTTTAGTCGCATTAGTAAACCATTATTTTTCCCTGATTTTTGTGAACAACATACTTTTAGGTTAAAGAAGGGGGGCTTCTATTTATTTTTCTGTTAAATATACATCGATATTAACTTTCAGTGATGAAATTGCAGAGTTTGACACTGTAAAAATAAATGATAAAGGAATGTGTAGGAATGAGGCTTTTTTCTATCATTCTCCAAATATATCCAAAAATGTAGATACTATGCTAATTCATCAAATTGCCAAATGTTTTTATGGTAATTCTGAACTTAAAAAAGATTTAAACCCTCCTTGTGCTGATTGGTCAGCTCCTTCATCCTCAAGCAAACTTATAAAAAAATAATAAGTGATAACATCACTAATTGCTATTCACAGATATAACTAAAAATGAGGGGAAGAACGGTTTTAGATGTAGTCTGGTTTTACAGCAGATTGAGATCTAATTATTGTTGAACTGAATTAGTACTGGGGGATCTGATCATGTATGTGTTATTTTTAAGATTGTTGAATCTATACTTCCAGAAATTAAGAGACAATTCTGAAATTTTATTAGTCAGTTTTTGTACCTATTAATGCTGATATTTTATCATGGAAGTGGCATCTCACTTGAATAGTGTTACGATACAGAAACATTGGGAGACATTTTATAAATACAGTAACTGTTTGACTTAATTATTTGTCCCAACTAGTTTGTCCCTTGGAAAAAGGACTGCTTGGTTCACCTGGTGGAATATCAAACTTGATAGGGCCAAAATGTAAAAAGAAAAAAATTATGGAGGTATTATAGAGCTCAGTCATCAGTGCTGAATAAGAGAATTTACAACAGATTAAAATATTTTTTTTCAAGACTTATTGATAAAACAAGATCCTTTTATGAAATTAATTTAAGTACTGATTTAAAAGACAACAATAAGGGCCTGCTAAAGTATCTGTATAACTACGGCATTGATGACATATCAGAATAACACAAAAGGTTGGTCCTAATTAAATTAGAGAGCCTGGATATTGGGTAAACCTGTTTGCTGAGGGCTTCTTTAATAGTCCATCAGTTAGGAAGTTAATAATTTCAAACTTCCCACTTATATCTGAGAGTTCTTCACTTTTACAGGATAACCACATGAAGTCAACTTTGGCAAATGTTAAAATGAACTCATCAGCTGGGCATGATGGTCTGAATGGATACTCTGTGAGAATAATATTTGAGCATTTGTATCTGTGTTTAGTGCAGCTATTCCAGAAACCCCCTAACTGAATGCTTTTTGTCTGACATATGGAAAGAGGCAATTGTTATTCCAAGTCAAGTAAGTAATTCAAGCTACATTATTAATGATTATAGGCCTATTAGGCTCATCTATATTTTGAAAAAGTGCTTTTTGTGTGGCAATGAGTGTATCATTCAAATGAGGTAAATTTTAGTAATGCTATCACTCAACATGGATATATCTCTGAAAGATCAAGTTTATCTAACTTGATTAAGTTTTATGAAGCTGTAGTAAATTCATTGGACCAAGGCTTGGCTATAGAAGTGGAATATTTAGGTTTTGCCAAAAATTTTGACTCAGCTCCCCATGCAGTATTTGTTAATATTCTGAGAAAGTCAGATATGAATGTTGATGTAGTAAGATAGGTAATAGATTGGTTATTAGGTAGGAAGCGTAGAGTTAGAATTAAGAATGAATGTTCTGGATGTATGACTATTTGGAGGGGTGTACCACATGGATCATACCTCTCAACCTCTCAGTGCAAGAAATCTTGATAAAGACTGACAAAATGGGGGAGGGAGACAAAAAAACAGAAATAGGGACATATTTTAAGTATTACTCTTATAAACGTAGAAAGCTGCTAGAGTAGCAGGATTTGTTTTAACATACATTTTCTGAAGGATTTGAAGTCTAAAATGCAAATGTATGTCATTATTTAGTGACTTCAATCCTCAGATCATCCCAGTAATTTGTCAGAAAACACAGATTTTATGAGGAACAGACCAAAACTATGAGTCAAAAATCTGGACATTCTGCAAAAATTGTACAGTTGAGCAGTATGGCATCAGTTTGGGGACCCTTATTATTTTGTATGTTAATGTGGGATTGTCTACCTTCAGACTGATTATGGCTAAGTAAATTTGCAGATGATTTAAAATATGGCAATATTGTTACTAACACAGTGAACCACTATCATCTTTAAAAATATCTTGCTAGATTAACTGAATTGGTACAGTTAAATGGTATGAAATGTAATAATAGAAAATGTACGGTTCTGCACTCTGAAGCCAAAAAAAAGAAGTTATATACTCACCATAACGTTGCATGTGAGTTGTTCTATCTCGCCTTCATTCATCACTGATGGGTTCGAGGCGATCCCTCAGCTCTGACACAGCTGTTAGCAAGCTCGAGGTTTACCAAAAGCTTGAGACCTAGCCCCTTATCCCATGATGCACTGCATTGAATACCACAGATCTTGTTTGCTGCATGTACTACTTTTGTCAGATAATAATTATTCCAACAAACAATAAAAAGGAATGCATAACCAGGATGAAGCTAGATTCCAGGTCAACTGTCAGCCAGGTGGGGGATGGAGGGAGGGACATGAGAATGAAGGCGAGATAGAACATGAAACGTTATGGTGAGTACATAACTTCTTTATGTGAAGTTGTTCAATCTCGCTGTTCATTCATCACTGATGGGTAGCATCCCTAGCACCCCAAATCTCAGGTAGCTCACGGAAGTACATTTCTCAGGACCGTGGACCCGAAAGAGGCCCTGTCCCTGAAGGCCTGATCCACTTTTTAATGAGTGATGAAGGTATGAGGTTTAAACCAAGTGGCTGCCACACAAATATTATCTAAAGGCACTTTGGCTTGAAAAGCAGCAGATGTAGATACTGCGCTGGTAGAATGAGCTTTAATCTTTTGAGGCAAAGACATATTGACAGCTGAATGAACAAAGGCAATACAATCCGATAACCATTTAGACAGAGTTGTTTTAGCCACTGGCCTACCTTTTCTAGTTTCTGAAAAGGATAAAAAGAGTTGGTCTGATTTTTTAATATCTTTAGTTCTGTGCTGATAAAATCTGAGCTGTCTGTGAACATCAAGTTTGTGTAGCATATACTCCAGTTTGTTAGCATGGTTGGGAAAGAAGACTGGTAACTCAATAACTTGATTAATATTAGTTTCGGAACAAACTTTAGGCAAAAAAGAAGGATTTGTTCTGAGTGATACTCTATCAGGGTGAAAAATCAAATAAGGTGGTCTGATAGATAAGGCTTTAAGCTCTGACACTCTACGAGCAGATGTAATGGCCACTATAAACAGAGTTTTCCATGATAAGAACTTCATTTCACAGGATGATGCTGGCTCAAAAGGAGGAAGAATAATCCGGGATAATAGTAAGTTCAGATTCCGCGCTGCATAAGGAACTTTCACTGGGGTTCTGATGTGGAAGATCCCTTTGAGAAAAGCTCTAGACAGCTTATGGGTCATAATGCTAAATCCGTCTATTCCTAGGTGAAAGTTAGCAATGGCAGCCATTTGAACTCGTACTGTAGCTGCTGCTGAACCTTTGTTGAAAATTATAGTAAGGAATTCTAAGATGGAGGACATGGGTGCTTTATAATGGTCAATGTTCTGTTTGAAGGCCTATAAAGAAAATCTTTTCCATTTGCTGAGGTATAATCTTCTAGTGGAAGGCTTTTGGAAAGACAACCAGATGTGTCTCGTCTCCTGAGAAATATTATCAAGCCTGGCTATGAGGGGAACTGGAGCAGCCAAGCTGTGAGCTGCAGGGACTATAGAGAATGATGGAGGTTCCCCGACGGATGCATCAGCAGGTCTGGATGCAGGTTCAGAATCCATGGTTCCTCCACTAGGTGCTGAAGTAGGAATGGGAACCAAATCTGCTGAGGCCAATGAGGGGCTATTAGAACCATAGTCCTCCTTAGCAATGAAGCTTTCTGTAGAACCTTTGAAATCAGAGGGATTGGTGGAAATGCATAGAGAAGACATGGGGGCCAATCGTGTACAAGTGAATCCCTTGGGGACTCCCCCAGAGGGGGGATCATGGCAAAATAGCCTCTGCATTTGGTGTTTAGGTGACTGGCAAAAGGATTGCAGCAAGGCTGGCCCCATTTGTGGAAAATCCTGTCCGCTATCTCTTGTTTGAGGGAACAATCATGAGGTAATTAAATTGCCCTGCTCAGTTTGTCTGCTATCACATTGGATCTTCCCGGGATGTGCGTTGCCAACAGAAAACGCTGAGAGGATACAGCCCACTGCCAAACTCTGAGGGCTTCTTGACATAAGGGGTAAGATCTGGTCCTGCCTTGTTTGTTCAAATATCAGACCACTGACATGTTGTCTGTCTGAATTGCAATGGTCCCATGAGAAAGAGAGTCTTGGAAGTACTGCAGTGTCAAAAGTACTGCTCTCATCTCCAGGATGTTGATATGCAAATGTAACTCCTGTTCCATCCATGTGCCTTGGACAGTCCTTTCCTGATAATGCCCCACCTTATCAGGGAGGCGTCCATGTTTACAGTGGCTACTGAAGGTGTAAATACAAATGGGCGACCTACAGTTACATGAGGGGACGTCAAATACCACTGAAGGTCCTTCTTGCACAAGTTTGTGATCAATATTGTGTGACTCATGGGAAGCTCCTGGTATGACCAAGTATTCTCATATGCATTCTCACTAGAGGAATGGCTATGATTGCAGCAGCCATCAGATCCAAAATTTTTAACACTTCTAATGCTGGTGCTTTTGTCTTTGATACTAGAGAGCTGATTTGCTGACGCAGCAGAACAATTCTAATGATAGCCTTAAAGTGATGGTTGAGGTGTCTAACTCTGCTCCTATAAAGTTTATATGCTGCGATGGTGATAAGGCAGACTTTTCGAAGTTGATGGTAATGCCCAGCTGATTGCAGAGAGTCAGAGTGTGGTCTCTTGATTGAACTAGTTGATGCCTGGTGGTGGCAGAAATGAGCCATTCATCTAAATACGGAAACACCTCTTATCCAAGATGCCTCAGGTGAGCCGTTACCACTGCCATGCATTTGGTGAACACTCTGGGGGCTGAAGTGAGACCGAAGGGCAGGGCTCAAAATTGATAATGACTGGCTCCCAGTTGGAAATGCAGGTGCTCTCTGGATGTCCTGTCCATTTTTATGTGGTAATAAGCATCTTTGAGATCTATCGAGCACATTCAATTGTCTTTCTCAAAAAAGGGAAGAATAGACTGAAGTGTGACCATCGAGAACTTCTCCTTCTTTACAAATTGGTTGAGTCTGCTGAGGTCCAATATAGGTCTCCAGTCTCCTGTTTTCTTTGGTACTAAAAAGAACCTTGAGTAAATTCCGGATCCTGTTTGGTCTGCTGGGACTGGCTGGATGACTCTTTTTTCTAGCAACTTTTGGACCTCTGAAGTTGCTTGTTCCCTGTAATGGGGTGGTACGTCCAGGATTTTCCTTAGGGTTTTTGGGAAGGAGGTGAATGGTATGATATATCCTCTGGAAATTATTCTCTGTACCCATTTGTCATTGGAGATTTTTAGCCAGGTGTAGGGATACAGGGATAAGCGACCCCCGACTGCCTCCAGAGTAGAACAGTTGGGCTTCCCTTCAGGGATGCTGGTAAGGTTGACCAGAGAACTGATCTCTGTCACCTTGATGCTGCGGGCCCCCTCTGCCGCAAGAGCAGCTTCTTCCATTATTACCCCCTCTCCTCAGCCTCTAAAGGGGGGTATCACCACGGGTGTCTGGAAAGGCTGTGTGAGATTTTCGGAACCACATCTTACCTCCCTTAGTGCCTTTGGGATAAGGCTGCATGGGGTGACGAAATGGACTCTGACGGCAGACAGAGTCTTCCCATCTTGCTCTCTCCTGGTGAGAGTTTTCTTCATTTTAGGCCCTAAGAGAGCAGTGAAATAGAATGGGGCATTGATGAAAGAAGTCTTGTGTGGTTCCGCGAAGGAACATAGGTGCATCCAGAACTGTCTATGTAAGGCGATTCCTGAACCTGCAGCCCTACTCAAACCCTCGGCTGCATACAAAATGAGCCTCATGGATGAGTTTACTATGGAGTTAAGGGTAGCAAGCTGGGTGGTCACTTTGTTGGCAACTCCCATAGCTACAGAACCCTGGAGGAGATCTCTCTGTAGTCTAGTAAAGTGGGTCAGGTAGTTCAGCGATCGCAATGAAAATGTCGCTGAACTGAAGATGCGTTTCCCGTATCAGTCCATAACCTTAGAATCCCTGTTAGGGGGACGGACCGATGAAGAAGTCTTGGATAATTCCTTCTTGGTGGCTGCTGCCACCACCATGGCATCAACAGGTACTCCTTTAGTCAGAAACTGCTTATCCATGGGGGCAGAGATGAATTTATTAGGCCTCAGGGGAAGAGGCTCCGTCACGTCCGGTGACTCCCATGCCCTACGAGAGATCAGCTGCATGAGTTCATTGTAGGGCGGAGACACCCAAGAGGTGGAAGGTTGAGACCCGAAAGCCTTACACCCTGTAGGGTTACCTGAGGCTCAGGGTCTCGACACTGGGCTGGGATGACAGGAACAGAAGCAGACCCAAGAGCTATAGGGGAAGAAGAGGGTAGACCTGAAGTTGA
This sequence comes from Protopterus annectens, assembly GCF_019279795.1. NCBI lineage: Eukaryota > Metazoa > Chordata > Ceratodontiformes > Protopteridae > Protopterus > Protopterus annectens. The sequence continues at coordinate 773,134,321 of NC_056735.1, forward strand.
GACTGTCATTGGGGAGAAGCTCTCCTCTTGGTTCTGATAGCCTCACGACTCCAACACAACGGAACCAAAGTCCCCAAAGGAACTGCCAGCTCCCTCTGCACCGAGGCCGTGGGCTCCAAACTTGAGGTAGGAGCTGAGCTCACCCGAGCCCAGGCCCCAAGAGGGAGAATTGGCATTGACAAATCAGTGTGACTGCCCCCCCCCCCGGAGTCGACTGGAGAGCGTGGGTTCCTAGACTCCACGGTTGGCGCCGATGAAGTCCGAGCAGATGGAGCTGATAGCACAGAAGCAGGCCTCAGCTCCATGGATTCTACAAGAATCAGGTCTGCCCCCTCCGGCTCCGAAGTACCAGTGTGGCTCAGAGGAGGAGTAGAAACGTCCATAACAGTGGTCTTCGGTTCCGATGCAACGGTCGGTGCCAACAACAATTTGGGAAGTCTTGGAGCCTTCAGCAGCTTCTGCACCAGTCGATCCATGTCTGGATCAGAAAGACTGACAGAAGACCTAGAAGATTTTACAGAAGGCAAAGACCGAAGAAGGGGAGAAGCAGGAGTCTCAGATACCAGCTCCGAACAATGGAAACAGTAGACTCCAAAGGCATTGGAGCCGATGTTCCAGCAGATTCTCCCAATTTTGCAGTCTTATGCTTCGATGACTTAGAACTAGAAGCCAACGAAGATTTTGAAGATATAGGGGACTGACCAGCCCCATCCTGGCTAGACAAAACCTCATCAAAGGAATGTTTGAGCAGGCCTCTATCTATTAATTTTCTTTTTCTCTCGAGCAAAACCCTCAGAGGAAAAGCATGACATATGCTACATGACTCCTGAAGATGATGTGAGCCCAAACAATATACACATTGCGTATGTCCATCGGTGATGGACATTTTTTGTCCACAATCTGGACATTTTCTGAAGCCTGATTTAGGCCATTTGTCCTTGTCCTGTGACATCCTAAAGTAAATTAAAAAACTTTTAAATAAGTTGTTACTGCACAACTAAAATAAAGACAACTGCTGTTAACTATAGTTAGTTGTTAATTCACAACTACGCCCTGACAAGTAGGCCCAAGTGGCACTTAACTAACAAAAAACTACACTTTCCTAATACAAAAGATAAGATGGGAACAAGGGGTAAACAGTAAATAACAATAAATAAAAATGAGTTATTTGAAAGAAAGAATTTAACTTGCATAAATCCTATTTTTCTCCAATAAAGGACTCGAGCTCTGGAAACACATGAGATCTATGCCGTGGCAAACTAGATCTGAGGTATTCCAGGCAGTGCATCATGGGATAAGGGGCTAGGTCTCGAGCTTTTGGTAAACCTCAAGCTTGCTAACAGCCGTGTCGAGCCAAGGGATTGGCTCCGAACTCATCAGTGATGAATGAACGGCAAGATTGAACAACTTCCCATTCATTATTATCCTTATGCCTATAACAACTTTTGTTTGCTCTTCATCTAATCAGGTTTAGGGCCTGGGTATTATAGTTCTAATATGCATATCAGTGATGACAGTGACTACAGTCTTATCAAAAATATTCTTCCTATTTCTCAACTAGGAACAGACTTTTTATGGTTAAGTTATATTAACACAGTTTGCATCCAATTCTATTGTAGAATGTAGTGGTTCCTGTTGCATCTCAGGAATCTGTCAGCTCAAGAGACCTTATCATATACAAACAACATTTACAGGGCAGGTAGCTGGATGTGATAAAAGACTTGAGAATCTCTCTCTCTCTTTTTTTCAGTTGATTATAGGTTGCTGAGTGTGGATTTAATTCTGGTTTATAGGTTCATAGGCAAGAATTAGGCAAGCTGACCTTTTGAGCCATTTTAAGCATAGCCAGTTTCTCTTTTGGTGCTTGAATGAACCTATTCCATTTAGTATTAGATTGGCCTGACCCATCCCATGGTTCATAATTATATATTACCCTTATTATGAATAATAAGGATCACACTACATATAATATGAGGGGACCTACGCATGAGAAAAAACATTTGATAGCTGCTTCTGCCTGTTAGTAGTCAGGGGGCAGTTATGGGGTACATTTTTTGTTTCCTATCCATAGATTCAAGTTGTGCTTGAATATGGACAGGAATGAGCTTTGTTTTATGTGGATGGGGAGTCTGTTCCAGAGCAGTAGTATCCTGTGTTAGCTGAACCTGTCCCTCCTTACCATTCTGCTGATGCTGCAGAAGAGGTTTAGATCTCTCGACTGAGTATTTCTGATGCCAGTTGACTTGCTGATCTGCCAACTGACTTGCTGATCTGCAGAAAATACATTGGTAATGGGTCAGAAGATACCGTGTATGCCAGATACAAGTAACATCTTAGCAGTCTGTAGGATACTGAGTATAGTAATAGGACTTTGTGTTGGCCCATGTAGGACATATTTAGGCCTTGTATCATTTTAGTAAGGTATTTCTGCAGGCATTCAAGTTGTTGCATGTGTCACGACAGATGCATGCCAAAGGGGGCATTATACTCAGTGACTGGCCTAATGAGGGCTGAGTGAAGGGGGACAATGACATCCCTAGATCTAGACATAATCCTTTATTTATAAGCTGTGCAATATAAAGGACTTTCTTATGAGAATGGATACATGTTGATTGAAAATTATGTCACTGTCCACATACGTTCTCAAATCTCAAACAACTGGAACTCTTTTTAGAGTGCTAAGGAATTAAGGAGATGGTTCATCTCAGCACAGATCACGTCTTATCTAAGCAGATCAAAGAATGAGGTTTAAGAAGGATCATAACAGTCAAACTTAAGAATAGGATATGTCCGGGAATATGCACAAAAAAGGTATACCAAAAGGTTCCCTCTTAGGATCTGTACTGATCACATGTGATACATGCTTGATGTTATCTATATGTATTTGCAATAGAAGGTATCACAACAGAATTCAGATTTGCCTGTATTAGTTGCATAAATGGGCTAAGGAAATTAAGATGAAACTGAAACTGCAGAATAGCAGAAATTATGAGGCATAGAATGTGCAAGATACAGTTGCCTTACTAAAGGGAAGGCAGGCAAATGTATGATACACTACAGAGTAATATAATGACCTGGGAATAATACATAATAAAGATATAACATTCTGAATTGCATTAACTGGATTACATTAAAGATAACCTATAAGGTGGATGTTCTTCTTGAGAGTGTAACTAACTGAAACCCACTCATTATGATACCATTAAACCCTTCACTCATAAGGCCAATTAAAAAATTTGAGAATTTGCTATGGTACTTAATAAACGAAGGAAATGACAAAGAATCTGGAAATGACACAGAAATTCATTACAAAGAGAATAACACGAATGGTGGGAATCCTTTAAAAGTTCAATTCAGACGGCTAGAGTTGTGCCTAGTGAGTAATAGTTGGTTTCCAGATTGTCTAATTCTGGCTTGTAAGACATTTATGGATGCCTTCCTGTTCAAGTGCACAGGATTAAAGAAGAAGAATGAACATGGAAATCCGTCTGAGGAGTAGAGACTGCAGATTGGCTATGGGCATTTTTTAGGACCAGTTGATGAAAATAAATGGTTTATTATAGCAACTTATGACCCCTGAGCCAAATCCACACTAAATAGTGTACAAAAACATCCATACTATATTTATTGAATTTGTAAGATCTAGCTATGAAATTAAGTTGGGTCACTTCTATGTATGACATGTAAGTGGTATGTAAAGTTGAAGGCATCAATTTGGTATTTTCTAACTATATGAGAAAACTAAAGGGTTAACAAAGTGAATTAATGTAATACACTTTCCATTAAGACAAACTGATTTCTCAACCACAATGTATAACAAACGTACAGCTATGTTTTTAGCTAACTCTAAGAAACCTAGGGATTGAGTTTAATACCCCAATAATCACAAAGTGAAGTTACTCATATTATGTCAGATGTGATAAGGACACCAACACTTAAGAATACTCGCCTTTATACCCAGAAAATAGTCCTCGTGGCTTACTTCACTAGAAATAGGAAGTCAGTAAGAGTAGGTTGTAGACCCATGAAAAATGTTATAAACAGGATGAACAAATGTTATAAAATGAGGAACTACCTTAGTGATATTAGAAGTCAAAAGGAGTATGGATTACTGAACAGAATGATCAGCAGAATGGTTTCCAGGGAGAAGAAGAACTCAGTCTGATCATGGGTTCCTTAACGGAAAATAAGGGTTTGTCATAATTAAGTCTTTAGAAGGGAGACAACAACAAAAATATCAGGCTGGCTAATGAGGCTGGAATTGTGATCAGTAAGGAAGAGATGCTAGTCAAATTGCTAGTCAAATCTGGTGAATGGTTTTATTTGTGTTGCAATGTGGATGTTCAAGCAGGTTTATGTGAAGCTGGATTTAATAAATAAGTTGATGGTAAGAAGGATTAGATTGCAGCTGACTGGATTATTTGTCTATACAAGACTTGAACAAAAGAAAGCCAAGTGGACTGGATAGTATAACTAACATAAGAACTGAAAGAAATGACAGATGATACAGGTCAAATATTGTGTCATTATAACATGCCTCTGAGAAAAGGTAGAATGTAAATGAGTGAAAGCACACAATAGTCATTCTAGCGTACAAAGAGAAGTTTCTAGTGCATTCTCTTTCTTCTTGTAGACCAATTAGGTTTCAATGTGATTGTTGAAAATCATGGAAAAGTTAATCCATGATAACACATTATGTCATTTAATGGTGAATGACAATTTTAATGTATCACAGTTCACATTTAGAAAGGGTTATCTGCAAGTATTACTTTGCCTCATTTCCAGGGCAATGGATAGTTGTCTGCAAGTGGATGGAATGTATGTCAATCTAAGTAAGGTCTTTGAATGTGTTAGTCTTAGAGTGTTACTTCTGAAATCGGAGGACTTAGGGTTACATGGCCAAATAGTTAAATTAACGACTAGGTGGTAGGTCTTGGAATCAACATCTGGGGACAATTTGTTGTAGGAATTAAAACATAGAAGTGGAGTACTGCAAGTATTCAGCCTGGTCCATTATTATTTACCCTATTTGTGAAGAATGATCTTAATCTGTCAGAACCAATGTTGATTTGTAAATAAGCGAATGATTTGAAACCGACAATAATTATCACACAGCAAGATGATCAGAGATTTTTTGTAGTTCTCCTTAGAATCGATGTGTAATTGATTTAAAGGAAGTAATATGAGAGTAAATTTCTTCAAATCAGCACATGTCACTTTTGCCTAGGAACCCTGATAGCAGTTGTAGTCTAAACAATAACATGCTGAGTACAGTAGATATCCATAATTATTTGGATGTCCTAGTAGACAGGTTCATTACTTTTAGAATTATATTGGATCAGTTAAGTTGAAAATCACCAAATTATTGTACTCCATTCTTAGAACAGTTTGGAATAGATCCCCATTTGCTGTGATTCTGTTATTTAACACGGGCCTATATCAGTCCATTGAAACGGCTGAAGATGTTCGAACTGTGAAGTTTGAAGATTATCGCGAAGCTGCAGAACACCGAATTCTTTCCCAGGGAAAGAATTCTGTGGGCCGTTTCTGTGGCTTCGCGATTATCAGGACTGTGGTGGAAAGTTACGGGTCAGGTTCAGGTAAGTGTGCGATTGTGTGGACGTTAGGGTTAGGGCGTGGGTTAGGAGAGCTAGGGTGAGGGTGCGGGTGAGATGGGTGTGCGATAGTGACAGACTTCAGGGTTAGGGTGGGATAGGTGATTTAAGGTTAGGGTACGGGTCAGGTGAGTGTGCGATAGTGACGGATCCTAGGGTTAGGGTTTGGGTTAAGGTAAGTGGATAGATAGTAGTGTATGTACAGTTTAGTGTAGGGTTAGATGCAGGATTTTAAGTGTTTATGTGTGGATTGCTGTTTTTTTGGTGTGCTTGTGTTGTGTGTGTGTTTCTTAGAACAGCGATTTTTTTTCCAATCGCTGTTCTAAGACTTCAATGTTTTTGTACTTCGTGGTTAGAAGTTTGAACATACAGTGTTCGAACTTCAGCCATTTCGGTGAACTGATATAGACCCATTTAACACTGTTATTTGAGATCTCCTACAGTTTCTAACCCCATGGTTCTTTTATAAATGAGATGACATGAACATTATTGTAAGAGAATGAAATGGTTTACAGAATGTGTAGCCTTGATATGGAAGGGTTTAGCTGTGGCATTAAGAATACCTTCTATGGATACCTTTAAATATAGTCTGGATATCTTTTGTGGAGGGAAAGGGAAAAAAATCTGGTTCAGTAAGTGAGACCTGGAGCAGATATAATGAAGATGGCATTAATAAACTCTCCAGAGTATGAAACCCTACCAAATATTTCCTTCTTATATAATGTATATTTATACACTTCATCCTCATTTTACTATTATTTTTTTTCCCACATACTAGCAAACTCTGAGTTCTTAATCACAAATATGTATTTGTGATGGCTGATAGCCCACTTTCCATAGTTACCACCTCATTCTCATTGTAGGATTTGTGAATATCATATGCATGCAGGCCGCAAATTATGTAATGTTATCTTTATCTGGATATCCCTGTGAACAAAAGTATTTAATCTTTACCAGTTTAAAGAAAAAATCTGCGGTGGTGGTGCTGCGGTAGCGTTGTCGCCTCACAGTAAGACACTGTCCAGTTCAATTCTCAGCTAGAACGTCTTCTGCGTGGAGACATGCGTGAATGGGCATACCTTCGTTGAAGGTTGTGCGTCAGGGCTGGCAACTCGGCACGTGAAAATCAACTGCCAATCATTAGTGGACCGGAGTTCCACTGTGGCAACCCCTAATCGGGAAAAGCTGAAAGACGCAACATTTAATTTTTACCAGTTTTACTTCATCATTTTTAGTGAGCATTTACATGACCTCTCATTTATTGTTTGCCATGTAAACTGAATTGCATTGCCATGATATGTTTTGTCATGATTATTTTTTCCCCTGAATTATACTAAAAATGGAACCTCCCAGTTAGACATTCCTGGTTAAATGTTATAAATAAAAATAAAATAATTTCTGAACCTTGGCTCTGGATGATTGTCCCTGTTGAAGTGGCACCCTGACCCCATGCAAAAAAATGGGAAAAAGGGGGTGTGGATGGATGGATGGACTTCTTGTCTGGAAAATGATATGTATTTATAGATGCTAGTAAACAAATTCTACTAATAGGATAGTTTTCAGAATTCTGCTGTTAAATTCCAGTCATGCCAGTACACAAGAGGTGAATCAAATCTGAACCAAGCTGTGATATCCCCCTCTGTGGGCGAGTAATCAAGGAGCCTGAATCTTTACCCCTAACACTGGAGAGGGATGTTCATTTGCAACAAAAATAGATACACACAGTATTTCCAGGTGCAGCTCTCTGCATCAAGCACAATTACCTTTAAGAGCACACAGGGAACACACTCAGTCCGGGGTCTGGATTTCTCTTTCTCTCTCTCTCTCTCTCTCTCCAGGTCATAGGTAAGACTCCTCACTGTCACTGGCACAGCTGTAGAGTTGAGCCCTCAGCCATGTTTCCAAACCAAAATCTCCACCACTCTCCCTGTGAAACCAGCACTCTGTGTCCCTCTGTTCCAAGCAGCTGACACACACGCTCTTTGAGATTTGATTTGCACCCCCGCACACACACGCACACACCTGGGGAAGGCTGGCACAAATATACTAGCTATGTCCCCTTCTGCCCAGACTATAAAGTAGTTACTGCCACCAGAAAATCCAAAGCCAGCTACTCTAAGGCTCTTACTAGGGTACCCAATTATACTGAGAGAAATTAATATTAATACAAATGGTAGTGTTTTAACCAATGCAGTAAGGCTTACTGAAGAGGCCAGAGAGTCACCAAACAGATATAAGTACTCTCAAAGGTTACAATATTCTGTAAAAGACCAGCCACAATGAAAAGTTTAAATATATTTAATAATAAATGATAAAAGAACATGAAATTGCGGAATATCTATCTACAATAAACATCAGAGTTTCAGTCACAGAAAATATCAAAATAACACAGTTGAATAGATTCACACAGATAAAGAAAAACAGTACTTAACTAATCTCACTATATTTTCTTGACTGATCTAAAGAATTACTATTTCTTGGACACTTACTATAGCAAGGCAAGATGAAGTAGGTGAGGGGTCCTTCTATCTACATCTGGTCATATGACTTCTGGTTCCCATACTACCCTATTGGCTAGATGCTGCCAGGATTTAGTACATATGTGTTAATAATACACACACATAGAGCTTTGCTAAGATCTGTTACAGCTTCTGGAAGTCATAAAACAATTTCAAACTTCTACTCTTCCAGAATAGCAATTAGTTCACTGCTAAAGACAATATAGACGGCTTCATAGAACTTGTTTTACCAGACATTTTGTCTCTGGCTGCAATCAGAACTGTAAGATACAATCTTTATGCTGTAAATTAATTTCATACTATTTTTCAAAGTTAGCTGGACTGAGATTAACCTCTTCTTTTCCAGTATCCTCTGCTAACATATGTACATTTCTTCAGTTACAACAGTACAGTCTGATATAAATGTAAATTTTTTTTCTGTCCAGCAGGACACACACTGTTGGTACATTTTTAAACAAGCAGCTTTACAAATACTTTTCTCAACACAAGCATCTGTACAAATCAGTTTGAAATACAAATGACATATAATGCTTTACAAACTCCAGCTAGCTATGCTGGCATATGAGGCAGATCCACTGCCTTACTTCTTCTGGCATAGCTGGCAATACCACACATTGTCACATCTCTCCCCCTTTGAAGACTAAAGCTTGTTTTTTTAAGTGACCCTTGAGAAACATTGCTTAAGAGGAATGAGTCTGTCTTGGAATACATTAACCCATGCTCCACCTTGACAGCCCTTCTCCATTGGCATTGCTAACCCCACTATGGTGCTGCACTGTCATATCATATGCCTGCAACCCTAGGCTCCACCTTAGTAACTTGGCATTTTTCTGGCAGACTTGATGTAGCCACAGCTCCTCTTCAGACTCCTCCTGCCTCCTACTGCAAATACTTAGCACAAGGGCCGCTCTATCATGGTAAGGCTCCATCATGTTAACATGGGTACAATCTGTGCCCCTGCCTCCTGCCTAGCAGTTTTACCATGTAGGTAACATCACTGACCTTCCTTACCACTTCAGAGGGTCCCTCCCAAGCTGTCTGCAGCTTATTGTGTCTGACAAGAATGAGAACCATAACCTGCTGTCCCACAGCATATTCTTGGGCTTGAGCATTCCTGTCATACCAGACATTTTTCTGCTGTTGGGATCCTGTCAGGTTCTCCTGGGCCAAGCCCATGAGCTCCCTAAGCCTTGCCTGAGGTTTAGGACATATGCCACAACAGACTTCTTGTGGGATTCACACTCACCCTTCCACTCATCATGAATCAAATCTAAAGGGCCCCTCACCCTATACCCATACAGCAACTCAAAGGGTGAAAAACCTCTGGATTCCTTGGGTACCTCTCTGTATGCAAACAGCAGATGGGGAAAATATGTGTTACACTCTCTCATAAATTGGTCTGCAAATATCCGTAGCATGGTCTTTAGTGTAGCGTTTAACCTCTCCACAAGAATATTAGTTTGGGGGTGGTAGGGGATGGTCTTTAGTTGCTTCACTCCATAGTGTACTCTCACAGACATGTCAGCAGGTCTGACATGAAATTTGCACCTCTGTCATTTAGTATTTCTCTCCAGAAACTTACCATGCTGAAAATCTCTAAGAAAGCATTTGCTACCTTCTCTGCCTAGATGAAGGACAAAGCCAATGCTTCAGGGTCTCTAGTAGCATAATCTACTACCACCAGGATATACTTCTTCCCTGTGGAATTGGTGTACAGAGAGACCCCACAATATCCATAGTTACCCTCTGAAATGGCTCATCAATCACAGGCAGTGGCATCAAAGGAGCTTTGACCTTGTCTCCTGCCTTGCCTACCTTGTGGCACTGCACAGCTACATCCCTTGCAATCCCAGGCTAGTAAACGTTCTGCATAATATGTCTCTTTGTATGCTTTATGCCCACATGGCCTGCAAAAGGAATGACATGGGCTATGGCTAGAAGTGCCAGACAGTAGTCTCTAGGCACTACCAACTGCTGTATTACCTCACACTCTAGCCCATCCTCAGGGGTCCACTGTCTATACAGTAACCCTTTATTCTAATATGTAGACTCCCCTTTTATTTGAGAATCAGGTGCCTCCCTAACTACCTCCCTCAAACCTCTTAGTGTAGGATCTGAGAGCTGAGTTTGTCTTAACTCCTACCTTTGTGACCATTCCCAGCTCCCTTTCCTGCAGGAAGTCTGGTAACATCTGACAGTGGTGCCTTACTGTCAGCCTAGGTACTACCACTCATGTCTGCCTTGCATTCACTCTGTCCAAGGGAACATCAGTACTCAATAGCAGTTGTGGATCACTTAGATGCTCACTGCTACAGGGTAGCTCCCTCCATAAAATAGCCCCCACACCAGTCCTAGCTTCACGTGTGGGGTCTGTCTAGGTATCCCCCAGGCTCCCAGACCCACATGCCTGTCTCCACACCTGACTGCATGTAACTGCATGCACGCAAGATACTGCATTATAGAAATCAAATCATTCCCTATCAAGACATTTGCAGGAATATCCTCAAACATACCTACTTGCTTGCTTCATTTTCCACCGTTCCTGTCAAGGTGAACCCTGGCCAAAGGTATTTGAAATTATGCCCCTCCTAAATGTCTGACGGGAGTGGACTGCCCAAGCAAGTACTGCTCCTCTTTAACCACTGCAGGCTTCACAATAGTTATGTCAGAGGCTGTATCTTTCTTAGCAGTGGCCTGCTTTTCATCAACTATGATTGGATATAAACTCTGGTGATAGTTTGGTATCCCTGTTGTCTCCAGACAAATTACTATTGGCATATTGTTATTGCCAATTACTGACTCCCCCAACTTTTGTTCCCCACCTTGCTTCTGTGGACATCTATATGATACATGACCCACTGGTTACATTTAAAACATTTAACCCTTGATCCTGGCCATGTATCTGAACTAGTGGCTTCCCTTGTTATTGGTGGACTCTGTTGGGGTGGTTTAGGCCACCCACCATGGGTTCCCTTATATCCATGTGTAGCACTGGGTATTCCTTCCTGTACAGTGATGGCCTATTTGCTAAGTAGATATCCCCTTTTTCCGCAGCTCATCAACAGACCTGCGCTCCTGGTCTGCCAACAAGATTGTCATGTCCTCCTAAGGGCTTTTTCCCTCACCAAAATATCTTCCAGCCCTTCAAAAGTGGTGACCTGTCACCCACTCACCCACATATGAAAATAAGTACTTCACTCAGCAATATAATTACACACAGTTTCATCTGCCTTGTGTCTATGCTCACAAAACTTTTTTTGTGTAAGCTTCAGGTGTTAACTTAAAGCATTCAAGTAAACACTGCTTTACTCTATCATAATTTAAACAATCAATATCAGATAATTTAGAAACAGCAGTTACAGCTTTGCCATGGATTAAGGGAGTCAGGAACCGTACCCAGAGCACCTGGTCAACATTATACTGTTTACGTATGCTCAAAAATCTGAATAAAACTATCAAAATTATCACCCTCTATAAATTGTGGAATAAATTTGCTGACATTTATTGCTTCTGGGGTTCGGTTATTCCCTTCCCCATTACTTCCATGACCTTGGTGAAGAGTCAACATCTCTCACTTATTTTAATGCTGCTTCTCATTTTCTTCAGCTTCCAAATGCTACAATCTCTCTGCTGATTCTAATTCCAAATGTTCGGCCTCCAGTTCAAGTCTCTAACTCCAGACAGATTTTTAAGTTCTCTGAGGAAAAGGTGAACTGTCCTGTTAGGACTGCAAAGTCCCATCCTCCTGGGTTACTGGTCTGAGCTGTAACTAAGGCTGAAATCATTTCCTCTTTAATCAGGTTGGCTTGCACCAGTCCTTTGTTTCAGACACCTTGGCCAACTGGTTCTTTGTCAGCTTGCCGTAATCTTTTGCTGACATCTTTGCCTGCTTTCCAGATTTGGATTTAGCACATATATGTCAATAATACACACACACAGAGCTTTGCTAAGATATGTTACAGCTTCTGGAAGTCATAAAACAATTTCAAAGTTTTACCCTTCCAGAGTAGCAATAAGTTCACTGTTAAAGACAATACAGAAGGATTCCTAGTACTTGTTTTCTCGGACATTTTGTCTCTGGCTGCAATCAGAACTGTAAGATATAATCCTTATGGCCTAAATTAAGTAATTTAATTTCACACTAGTTTTCAAAGTTAGCTTGACTGAAATTAACCTCTTCTCTTCCAGTATCCTCTGTTAACATATATACATTTATTCAGTTATAGCAGTACAGTGTGATATAAATGTATATTTCTTTTCTGTCCAGCAGGACACACTGTTGGTACATTTTTAATACACGCAGCTTTACAAATACATTTCTCAACACAAGCATATGTACAAATCAGTTTGATATACAAATGACATATAATTCTTTACAAAACTCCAGCTAGTTATGCTGGCATATGTTGCACATCCACTGCCCTACTTCTCCTGGCATAGCTGGCAATAGCTCACATTGTCACACAAGCAACTACAGATCTGTCAGCATCAGCATCAGTTCCTTTACCCATTTTGCACATGGCTGTAAAATTATGGAAAGAGTTACAATAGAACTTGTATCTGAAAATAATGCACTGCTGTGGTAAAAAAAAACAAAAACAAAGAAATTGTATTTATTCATCCTTTCACATGAAGTCTTCTAGGGGGCTCAACATTGAAATAGCAGCTGCAAGCTCCTTCTAATGCTCATGTTTACAGAATTAGTCAATCAGTTAATTGGTTAAGACGTAAAGGGATAGCCAGGTAGAAGAATCAATATCTTCTCATCAACATCAGAAAAACAGCAGTAAAATCAGCAGCACCTTACTGGATCAGTGTTAGCAACCAAATATTACAAGGAAAAATTGTTATTAGGACACTAATCTGAATAGCATATGAAACAATTGATCTGTAAAACACATGAAGCAGATGTGGCAAAGCATATTGCTTCACAACACTGTATTAAAACAAGGAAAATATTTCACCAAACACAGCTGTAACATACAAAAAATTCAATGCTACCAGATAATTTTAATATTCAAATTTCAGGAGACACAAGATGGAAAATATGAATAATGCATGAAATGAAGTATTATAACCACCACATATAGATTATTACTCTAGTACATAACAACACTTTAAAAGAGAAAAATTGTGTTCTCCAAATATTCCCTCAGTAATATGTAATAAATTAAACTCTGCCAAGAAATTTCAGCATTCAAACCTCAAGGAAGAACTCTTTCATATTTTAAAATAAATTCTGCCTGTAAAATATTTACGTCTTCAAAATATCCATATAAGTTAGAGAAGAGGCGCCAAAGACTGTATTCATCCATCCATCCACAACCTATTTTTCCCAGTTTTGCACATGGGGTTGGGGTGTCACTTGAAATTAAAATATTGTTGTAATAGAATGATTTAATTTACATAATGTGTGGTGCCCCTGTGAAATGGTTATTCTGTGACATTAAAGAGTGAAATTTCTTTATCCACCTTTAGCAAGGTATGGATACTTTTTTGGAGGAAAATAATTATTTGGTTTGGTAGTTACGACTAGATCAGACATAATGAGTTTAATGATGTCTAACTTTACAGAGGTTGTGTAACCCTTCCATATATGCTCACTCTTTCATAATGTTTACTTCTAGTTTTCATTCTTAGTCTCATTTATCTTATAGTACGTTTGACGTACTCTAGTAAAGTCTGACTATTCTATGACACGGGTGCATTTTTTATGATTGATAGCTCAATCTGCAATGGTTATCATTTTACTCTTACTGCAGAATTTATAAATAGTGCACATATGAAGGGTGCAAATTCTGTAAAGTGTCTTTCTTTATTACCTCTGTCAACCAGAGTATTTAATCTGGGTGTTTCATTTGGATCCGTTTCACCCATCATTTGTTCAATTATTTGTATGACACCATTTATTCAAGTATTTGTATGATCTACTGATTTCTCATTTTGTTTTTGCCTCTCGAATTGTATTTATTATCATTACATGCTTTGTCTGGAGAGTTTCTCCTTGGGATTCCACTGACACTGGAATGTCCTAGCAGATATTCCCATTTATCAAATGTAATAAATAAATAAATACAATACATAAATACAAATAAATAGCATAACTTTTTTGGAAACTGATACACGTGCATTATTATTAAACAAAATTCTACTTAACAGGATATGCTCCTAATATTTGGTGTCAAGTTTCAGTCATGCTAGAAAATATGGGGAGAATCATATCTAATCCAAGCAACTACAGACATATCAGCTTCATCTACTTGCTCTGCAAAATTATGAGGAGAATCACAATAAAACTTATGCTAAAAGACCCTCACTTCCTCTTACTAACAGAAGTTAAGAGAATGCCATTTCTTGGTTATGTAAAATCTTGTGTTTTTAACTCAATGGCACTCTTCAGTAAAGTGGCAGCAACATGTCACTGTGCTAGAACAAATGGAAATTTTATCAAAGTAGTCAACAGTATCTTCTCTAAGGATATTACATTACAAATGAATCCAGTTTAAACCAATTACTATGCAGTCCAGTGACTGAGTACCTAGTTAAATTGAAGTGCTCAACAGACTAGAGTAGCAGATTATTTATCAAACGCCACAAAAGTAACCAGAGATGTCCCATAAAAGTCTGTTCTGGGACCTAGATTATTCAGCCTTTTCTCTTCAGATAATAATGTAGGGAAAATAAATATAAATAAGAAAGTATGCAGACAAGCCAGAGTTATGGAATACAGGGATGAAGCCCTAACAACAACTCAGGTGACCTGGGCTCAATTAGTGACTTAGGTGTCTGAGGCCCTGGCAGGGAAGGATGGGTGAGCCCATCTAGTTGAGAAGGTTAGTCCATCCGGGGGTGAGGGCATTTATTAGGGATGCTCCTTGAGCAGAGGTATGGTCCACAGAGGGGAGTAGCTCTTGGACTTTGCTAATGAATGCAGGGGTGGAGGCAGGGAAATAAGGGTAGATCATAATAACAGAAGCAGTTGGCGGTACCCTCACAAAATATCTTTTAGATCCACACTAGCCCCAGCTCACTTGGAGACATCTGGGGGAAGAAAGGAGATAGACAGGAGGACTGGGATGGCCTGCCAGAATGAAGCAGGGTGGAGGGGGAAAAAGAAAATATGCAGGCTGACTACAGACCAGAAGACCTTGTTATACTAGTGAAATGGGCATTGGAGAGACTGGGGGAAGGATGAGCTACAGCAGTTGGCACTCGCTTGTTATCTTCAGTGGAGATAGGTGAGATTATCACACTGCATTATTGACATCTATCAGCAGCAATGGGCCTAGTGACTCTCACATTATAATATCTATCCATGCACAGTAGTGTACATGCTCTTCCTGATGGGCAGTTATTGCAAATCTGACAATGTCACCATGGGGACTTCATTTAGGTTCCAGATCTGAGTCATAGAGTTTTGTCCCAGGGATATGAAGGTCTCTGTCTCTGCTACAATTAGGGGCAGCAAGTGAGATCCCTGGGGTAGGGATGAATTGGATGCAGGACTCCAGCCCTTCTAGAAATAGGCCCTGCATCCTCGGGATCTGGGTGGGAGTATGGCAGGGGTAGATTCCAGAGCTTCATCAATAGCCCAGTTCCTCTCTGCTCAGGAGGAGGAGGAGTGAACAGCTAACTCATTTGGATGCAGGCTGAGGAGCCAATAGATTGGTCAAACAGGCAGGGAAAAAACGCACAAATCTATAAACTAGGGAGCATTCTCTTCTCAGCAATTATGCAACAATTCTGAAAAGAGACTTTACAAAATATGCAATTGCTGTAATAATAATGACATCACTCTTAGTGTTAAAAAATGCAGTATTTTTACATTTGGAAAATAAGGAATAAGAATCCTACTGCAAAATTAAGGGTTAAGCATTAAAAAGTGAAATTAAAAAACTAGAAATTAACTGTGGGCAATAAGCTGAACTCTTACAACTAAAGGAAGCTCATTAACACAATGTGATATTAAAGTCATGACTAGTCACTCTGACAAAGGCACTATCTCCTTAGCTGCTGTGATACGTCACCATTATTCATTACAAGTGGCTTTCTGTAGAAAAACAATAGCTACTTGCCAGAACTAAGAAGGTTACAGAAATTCCTAACTAGAAATAATAGAATTAGAAAATATGATTCACTCAAACAGACTCTAGGAGTTGTGATTATCCTCTACACCTCACAGAGTTCCTGCAGATGACACCTATTTAACATACTCAGTGAGAACCCTTCCAGTTTTGTTTGGACCTTCTGCTTTGACTGTAAAGAGAAAGGAATTAACACTAGATGTGGAAACCTTCTGTCAGAAAAGTTCAGAATAAGTGACCTGTAAAACTAATGTCTAGTCTTTTGTTAACAGATTTAAGAAGTAATCTCAGCAAATGTGCAGCTGGTAGAAACAGTGTGAAATACCGGCATTTGACTTTCTTAATGGCATTAGACTGCAATTTTGAGCTTAAACCCTATGCAACTCTGGAGGGGGTACATGTAATACTGTACTTCCGGAAGCACAAAGGAAGGAATATTGTCTATATAGGAAATTAAAACGGAAAAAAAAAGAAATGAAGAAATAAAGGGAGATTGATTTTCTGTTGCAGGAAGTACAAATGTATATGTGACTCAAGGCTTGTGGATGATGAAAGAGAATAAACGGGATTAGAAATAGGGAGACAAGACAGAAACACAGCTGTATACGGGGGATAGTAAAATGGAGTGTAATACAGAAAGTACAGTTGTGGAAGTTAAACTTACCATAACAGGAGATGTTTGAATAATCACTGCTACAGTAGCCTTAGCTATGTGGGTTATATCATGCCAAGGTGCAACAGCTGGGTAGCTTCCAAAGCTTCAGGACACATTTCATGCAACTAAATTGTCAAGCAGCTTGAGTTGAGATGATAAAAGACAAGTTTGAGTGCAAAGCCCTTCAGAGCTTTCCTGACATCAGAGAGAGGGTTGTTGATCCCTGAAAGAACAACGCCAGGAGCACAAAAAAAAAATGTCCATACCCTGGCATAAAAAAACACACCAAAACAACTGGGATGGAGGGAGGGAGTGGTTACTGCAGCAGTGATCATTTGAACATCTACTGCTATGGTAAGTTCAACTTACACAACTGTGCTATGTTAACATATTGATTAATGCTGCAGTAGCCTTAACTATATGGCTAGATTACCATAGCTAACTACATTTGGGAGGTGGAAGGAGAAGAGTTCAGGAGACGCTGGAGAATAGTTCTAGCAAAGCTTGATTTGTAACTAGAGAAGCAATCAAGCTTATAGTGATTTGTGAAAGTATCTACAGAGGACAAAGTAGCAACTTCTAGAATAATTCTGGAATCCAACCCTTTCCAAAAAGCCATAGATGAAGCCAAGGCCCTGGTAGAGTGGACGTTAACTCTGCCTGGAATAGTTTTGTTATGGTCAGTATAACAAAAGGTAATAGCCTTAAACAAGCATTTGGAAATAGTTTATTTTGACACAGGTTGTCCCTTCTTCTTACCTTTACAAGAAATGAACAATTGATCCAAAATCTGAAAGATTTAATTCTGTCAAGGTAGTACCAAGGTTGTCTCTGGACATCTATGGTTTGGCGTATCCTTTCTCCCTCATTTTTAGGTTCAGGAAAGAAAATGGAAAGATGTTTTTTGGACATAAAAGAAGGATTAGTTCTCAAAGAAACCCAGCCCCTATGGAAAATAAGATATGGTTGACTCACCATAAGAGCTTGCAATTCAGATGCCCTTCTTGCACAGGTTAGAGCAATCAGTAAAAATGTCTTCCATGTTAAGAACCTTAAGTCAGCCTCATTAAATGGTTCAAATGGAGCAAGTGTTAGCTTCTTTCTGACACAAAATTAAGATCCCAAGGAGGGGCCACCGGTCTTTTTGGAGGTGTCTTATGCAAAACCCCTTTTTTGAAGAACATTTTGAAATGAAACTACATTGAAAGAGGAGGATCCTTGGGCAAACATGCTGAAATGGCTGATAAATGTACATTGATAGAGGAATAAGAATTGCCATAAGAGAGTAAATCACACAAATATTGTAAAACTAGAGAACAACTTGCCCTGAATGGGTGCTGGTTATGTTTCTGGTACAAAGTAGAAAACGTTTCACTTTGCTAATATATGATTTTCTAGTAGCATATGTTTTTGCTTCAATTAGTACTTGTATGTCCTTAGTATACAGGAGCCTAAAAGGAATTAAAACCCTATCATCCAGGCAGACAGTTGAAGATGACTGATGTCAGGGTGTATCAAACACCCCTGTTCTTGTATTTTGATCCATGCTATGAGGAAGATTGTGGTACTTGCTTCTGGCCATTTCCAAAAGGAGGAAGAACCATGGTTGTCTGTGCCAGAAGGGAGTCACCACAATGATCTTGGGGGATTCCTTCTGAATCATCACAAGTACCATGGATATTACTGGAAATGGTTGAAAAGCATACAAGAACATTCTTGTCCAAAGAAAAGAAAAGATAGCTGTCTTCCAGGCCTTCTTGCATGGATTTCTGGAACAGAATCTTGCCAGCTGATTGTTCAGAGAGGAGGCAAACAGGTCTACTTCAGGAACTCCCCACAGATGGATCAAATGTTGGAAGACCCTCTGATGTAGTTTCCACTGATGATGGTCTGCCCTCATCTGCACAGGCTCTCTGCACACAGTTTTGCTCTGATGGAATGTAGGATGCCTGTAGAGAGAAACTGTGCTGTGAAGCTATATGCCAACTTGAAATGGCTAATCTACAAAAGGGGTATGACCTGGTACCCCTTTCTTGTTGATGTACTACATGACTGTGGTATTGTCTGTAACCATGTGATGGGGTTCTGGGGAACAAAGATGATTCAGAGAGTTCAGCACCTTGATCAGGGCAAGCATCTCTTTTATATTTATGTGTTTGTGTCATTTACATACACCTTACACTTTTATCCCTCCTGAAACTGCTCCTCAAGAAAATTCTGAGGCATTTGTGGTGACTGACAGATTTGGAACAGGAAGGGAGAAGGGGAGACCTGGATTTCAGGATATTTGCTGTCTCGACCAAGTGATTTCTTTTCTGACAAACCTTGCATCAGGATTTGAAAAGACAAAGGATGTTGGAGCTGGGACCAAAGAGACTAAATTTAGATACCATTGTATCTTTCCTATGTGGACTCTTGCCAGGGGTATCATGAGAATTGTCAAAGGAAAAAACTTCAAAGACCAATTCACGTTAGGTTCAAGCAAGGCACCCTTTATTACTTGCAGCAAGGAGACAAAGCATGCAGGCACAAGGTTTGTCTGAATGACTGGTGATTAGTATGTTATTCTTATACAATTCTCTTCCTGTCACACAGAAAATGTTACTATTCTATTGCTGACGTAGTTAGACACAGCTTTCTGTATGTTCTACAGAAAATGTTACTAGACTTATTGCTGACTAGGTTAGATTATTTGCTAGCTTGCAAAACATTTTGAGAAAAACAACCTGGCCTTGGGCTTATTTTAGCCCATTTTAACTTTTCATTTCTTCAATTGTACTGTTCTAATACATGTGTTATATTTTGTCTGGATTCAAGGTACATTTCTAGCTTTAGTACAAGTAATGCTGACTATGGTTTATACTTTCAAGCATCTATTGTTTTCTTTATCAATGCTTCTAGCAGCTGCATCCTTTCTCATAGCATAAGCAGAAATGAATATCTCTTTGTTAAGTTTCATGACATTAGCAGCAATGAAATGTCTCTGACATTAGCAGAAATTAAATGCTTCTTGTTAAGTTTCTAATAGCTGTACAGATTCATGCAGTGTGAACAGAATAAATGTATTAACCCTTTTAAACCTCGAATGCACTAAGCATACATATTACTATTATATATTTTTCTAACATTTCCCCCCTTTTAATACTTTTATTCTACTTTCAAGATAAGCATAAACAGTTTTTTTCTCTTCCCCTAACCTCTTCCCACTCAGGATTTGCAGTTAAGAGAGTCATTCAGTTTAAGCTCATGAAAGCATTTTTAGTTTTTTAGCAATTCAAGTTCAGTGTCTTGGTATAAGGTTTCTGAAACTGAAATGTCTATAAAGTCTTTAATCAGTCTTTTTATGCAGGGGATGCAGCAGCATACACATACCACCAATAGGATTATTCCTACACAGATGGCAATCAGAATGTTCAAAAGGATACTGCCCCACCCCCAAACAATTTCTGGAAAAAGTCCGTCAATGGATTTGGTCCTGGCTTGGTCATGGCTGACACCTGCTGAATTACCTCAAGATGGTTGTCTATCTCATGTTTGTGGTCAGGAATATATGAACAACACTCCTCCTGGATTAAAGTGCACGTACCTCCTCTTGCCACTAGGGTGAAGTCAAGAGCCATGCGATTTTGAAGCACCACTGTTCTCATGGCCGTCAATTCATCAGTCACCAGTTCTAAGGCAGAAAAGGTTGCATTGCTCATTATTTCGAGAAGCTTAGACAATTTCCTCAGTTCCCAGATTGATTTTGTTGCTCCATATGCTGGCAGTACACCTGCCCACGATATAACAGTATCACTGAAGTCCATGTGTGCCAGTTCATCGCCCACAGCATGATGGTTTTTCCAGCGCACATTGATTTGCCCCACTGGATTGATAGGTTTCTTGATTTCTCGAACATTCTGAATTTTCCCTAGAGGTAAAACTGCTGTGTGTCGTATGGCCAGAACCAGGTAACCCAAAAAACAACTGCCGGACCAATTCTCAGGTAACCATTTGTATGCTTTTCTACCGCATACAAAGTAACAATCTTCGACTTTAGTAGTAACTTTACTATGCCCTGGCTCTGCATGAAAATTTTTTTGTCGATTATAGACAGTTGCTTATAGAGTTCAGCATTATGTTTTACTTCTTCAGTTGTCCTATGCATCAGTTCAAAAAATGTATCATAGCTTGTGTTGCAATAGGATCTGGTGTTATCAGGTTTAGTGTAGCATCTATAGGGAACAGTCACATTGCAATAGCTTCAACCCACCTGAACTGTATCATTCTTGTAAAAACACACAGTTCCCTTCTGTCGAACAGACAAGTGCAATGCTACTTTATCTTGTAATGTGACATCTAATGTATCATGAATTAGGTTTTCCCAGGTCTTGTTGGCTCCTAGGGGAACTGACGTTAACAGTAACCCCCCATATGCTGTTGGTAAGGCTGTGCAAATCCAGCAATTCGAAACATTGAAAGTTTCAGCATACACATATTTGATTGCCTGGTAAGTGTTAAAGTTCGGGTGCCACTCTGCACGCTTGTTCAGTTCAATTTGTGTGGCTGAGAAAAGGAATGGCCACAACAAAAAGATTATTGTCACTAGTACAGTCAACATGATGGTTATACAATACTTTTGTGGAAATGGTTGTTCTGCATTTCTGTTTTCTCCGAATCTTCCGAGTAGGTGTATTTGGATCTTACTGGATTCCGTCATCTTTTCTTTGGACACGTGCTCTTACTCTTTGCCCTAATAGGACCTTCAGCACCGATGGTTTCTTCACTAGGGTTGAGACGGATCAGTCCTATTGATCTGACCCCCCTTTGTAGCCAGACTTTGTGCTGAGGGCCCCGATGGAGAGGTAAGATTTTTGTCCAACTCAAGGTTCTTAACCAGCTTGCAGTGCACCAGGTGTATCCATGAAGCTCGTTCTGCTATCTTAACTGCAGTGGGTGTTGAAAGAAGCACCTGGTAGGGACCTTCCCACCTTGGTGATGACCAATTCTTCCTCTTGATGTTTTTGATCCACACCCAATCTCCGGGCATCACTGCCACTTCTGATGTCTTGGTTTGTTTTCTATCTGAAACAGAATTTGACTGCAACAGATGTTTAGAACTCAACAACTTTTTTATATATTCAGCTAGTGTGAAATCAGCTTCCTGGTCTGATGACATGATAATTTTCCACTGGGGTGTATAATAAGCCCTTATAGTTTCATAGTTTCATAGTATAGTACTAGGCTATCTGCCCTGGGGCATTTGTAAGCCTAGCCATAGTGATGTGGCATTTGCCACCCCATGAAATGGTACAAAAATGTACAGAATAAATTTAGAATACTGTCTAGTAGTGACACAATGAAGGTCCCCTTATATAATAGAATTAGTTTACTGTGCCCCTGTCTAGCAGTGACACAGATGTGACCCCTGGGGTAAACTTACGATCTCCCATCCACTCATCAAGATTTCTCTTAAGAGAGTCAGTGAGGGGCTCTGCCTAATACAAACTGGGATCTTGTTCCAAAGCACGGGAAGCCTCTGGGTTATGAATCTATCCCTCCAGCATGTCCTATTCATACTTGTGCCGAGGTTTAAGTCTTTAGCTCTCGTGGTCCTGATGGACTTGGATTTTTCCAAATAATTTTTCAAAAGGAGTCAATCCTTTTGCTGTAGGGACAGTTCTCATGCTCAACAGTGCCAGGGGCAAACAGTATAACCATTTTTTTCCTGTCTCAGCTATTAATTTTCTCAATTTGTTGTTTAGTATACCATTATGCCTTTCAATTAGCCCTGCAGATTGTGGATGGTATGCACAATGATTTTTTAAAGAAATACCAAAATGCTTACTCAACTGCTGTATGGTTTGATTTACAAAGTGTGTACCATTGTTACTGTAGATCCTTTCTGGAATACCAAACCTAGGAATGATTTCCTTGACAAGTACTTTTGTCACCGTAGCTGCATCTGGATTTTTGGTTGGAAAGGCTTCCACCCATCTGGAAAACATATCTAGAATGACAAGACAATACTTCTTATTTTCACATTTGTTCAATTCTATGAAATCCATACAGATAGTGTGAAACGGATATGGTGGTGTAGGGAAACACCCTTGCTTGAGCTTTATCACCCCCTGTGCATGATGTTTGTTACAAATCTGACACATCAAACAAAATTTTTTAGAGTAGTTTGTAAATCCGTACGTTGTGAACACCTGGTTCACCAGCTGTACCATCCCCCCTGTTGAGACATGGCACTGCCCATGGCTCAACAAAGCTGCATATCGGAACAAATTAGACGGTAGTATTGGTTTTCCCTCTCTAGAGATGTACAGCCCCTTTTTGAGGATTGCTCCTCGTTTTATCCATCGTTGTTTTTCAGCTTGCGTAGTGAGTGTCTGCATTGTTTTTAACATATCTAAATCTAAAATCTCAGAGGGTTGTAATTCCTCATTTAAAAGAAATACTTCTGTGGCTGCTTGTTTTGCAGCTATATCAGCTCTCGTGTTACCTTTTGAAATTCTATCTTGTTGCTTGGTTATAGCTGTGCATTTACAAATGGCTACTTTCTGAGGTAACTGAATAGATTCTAAAAGATCTAAAATAAACTGTGCATGATTTATAGGTTTGCCAGTAGATGATATCATTCCCCGGTTTTTCCACTGTTGCGCAAAAACATGTACAGTAGAAAAAGCATACTGGCTATCAGTAAAAATGTTTACACATTTACCCTTTGCTAAGGTGCATGACCGTGTCAGGGCAATCAATTCTGCTGCCTGTGTAGATATGTTGTGTGGTAAAGGTTTTGCTTCTATAATCTCAGTATCAGAGACTACTGCATATCCTACTAGGTTCTGTCCTGCAGGACCCCTTTTGCACGAACCATCCACGTAGTATGTCACCTCAGCATCGTCCAAGGGGACATATGTGAGATCTTTTCTAGGTAGTGTCTTTTGCTCGATTACCTGCAGGCAGCAGTGTGGTGTGGTGTGCCGTCTGCAGGGGTCGGGAGCAGAGAAGAAAGGTTTAAAGTCATGCATCGCTCAATTGTCATATGAGGTTGGCTCAACAATATAGTCATACAGGAAAGATGCCTAGCTGGGGAAAGATATACCACCTTTTCTTGTAGTAAAATAATCGCGACTGCATGAGGTACTCTCAAAGTGAGAGGGTGGAACAAGACTACTGAGGCTGAAGCCTGTATTGCCATTGCAGCTGCAACTACTGCTTGTACACAGTGGGGTAAGGATCATGCCACTGGGTCTAGTTGTGATGAATAGTAAGCAATGGGGCGTTGCTTATCCCCATGCTATTGTGTTAATACCGATGTCATGTAACCCTGCTTACAATCTACAGTTTGGAAAAAACGTTTATGGTAGTTTGGCAATCCCAGAAGTAATGAGGACACTATTAACTGCTTTAGTTTACAGAAGGCAGATTCTGCCTCTGGTGTCCATTGTAACAAATCCTGCGCTGCCATAGGCTTTTTATATATAAGGTCAGTCAGAGGTGCAGATTGCAAGGCATAGTTTGGAATCCAGCTCCGGCAAAAATTAGTTGTACCCAGGAAGGGCATCATTTCCTTCTTGGTAGTGGGTTTTGGTGCTTGCAAAATTGCTATTTTTCTGTCCTCATCTAAGGTTCTACCTTCCTTGGATATTACATATCCCAGGTATTTGACTTGTTTTTTTCCAAAGCTGCAGTTTGCTTTTATTTACCTTATGTCCTTCAGCGGCTAAAAATCGTAGAAGTGCTATGGTATCTTCTCTACAATCCTGCTGGGTGGGGGCTGCCAGCAAGATGTCATCAACATAAAGCAAAATCTGTCTGCCTCTTGGTGGGGTGAATCCCGCCAAGTTGCTTGCCATTTCTTGTGAGAATGTTGTTGGACTTTCACAATATCCCTGTGGTAGTCGCGTATATGTATACCTTTTCCCCTGAAATGTGAATGCAAACCAATACTGGCTGTCAGGGTGTATTGGTATCGAAAAGAACGCGTTGCTGATGTCTACCACAGAAAAATACTTTTGTTGAGGTTTCAAATCATTCAACAGGGTGTGTGGATCTGGCACCGTGGGTGCCCTTGATATTACTGCATCATTTACGGCTTGTAAGTCCTGGACCATATGCCATTCTCCGTTGGCCTTTTTAACTGGAAATAAGGGTGTGTTACCTGGTGAATTGGGAGACTCTACTAGTATCCCTCCTTTAAGTAAAGCAGCTATAATAGGCTTTACCCCTGCCTCTGCATCTTTTCTTAAGGGATACCGTCTTTTTTGTGGTCTGAATGCTAACTTTGGCATGATAGTAACTGGTCCCGCTGTACGAATAAGTCCTACATCTGATTTCCCTGTCGACCAGAAAGTCTCTAGTATATTTCGTAAGGCATTCTCTTCCTCCTCTAACAGGAGTGTCAATCAGCTGTCCTCGCTAGACTGCAAGTGCACAGCTAGGTAGGTCTGAGTTATCCAATTTAACTTCTGTATTTGTATTCCCTGTTCTGACAGTTCTATTTCTGTCTGTTTCTTCCATCTCGTGACTTTTTCTCCTAGGTCTGCCCATTCTATATTTCTGTTTTTTGTTAAGCTAACATGTGGTAATCAATTAGATTTATAAAGTGCAAAGAACTCCTGGGGTAATGAACAGCTGGCTACACTGTTCCCTTTTGTGTCCCAGTACAGGTTACGCAATATCAATCTGTTTGCATGATTCTTAAATAATTCTTGCTCATATTCCTTATCAGGTCCTGGTGTATTACAATAATACAGGGTACAGTGCAACAGTTGTTGCTTATCAATGTCAAGGGAGGGGAACTTGCCGATGGCTACATTCATTAACTCTTTGGTCACAGTCCCTGGACAAGTCGTAACCAAGTCCTGGCTGTACCAATAAAATATTTCACCCTCCGATTGCACTGCAAAGGTATTAATTTGTCGCTGTGCTTCCATACCCTGCATGGTTGGGACTACTGCTATACCAAATAGCTGCATGAGGTCTCTGCCTAAGAGGTTTACTGGGCATCTTGCAGAAACAACAATTTTGCCTTTCTGTGTCAATCCTGAAACTGGATTAGTTATTGCAATGTTATGGGAGAGAGGCTCCCGATGCAGCTGTCCATTAGCTGCTTTGACCGGTATGTAATCAGGTGACCCTGTGTTTTCTAGCAGTTTGGAGGGATGTATCAGGGTTCGTGATGCCCCTGAGTCACACAAGAATTTGACTTCCCTCCCTTCTACCAAGAGTGTAACTTCTGGTTTCATGTCTGCTAAATAGAGCTCCAAGCTCAATAAAGCTCGGTCCAATATTTCATTTTCTTCATTGTCACTAACTTCCTGCACGTCCTCTACTCCCTCTATCACATTCTCATTTGTTCTTTCTTCACTAGCCCCTTCTAGTGATTTCTGACTACCATATAGTCAGTCCTCATCCTCCTTGTCTTCCGTTGTTGCCTTCTTGTTTTTCTTGCAATCCTTTGCCAAATGTCCCTTTTTACCGCATTTAAAACACTCTCCCCTTCCGCCCTTCAAAGTCCTCTGATCTTTGATCAGATTGTTTGTTTCCCTGCGCATTTCTCTTGCCCTTTTTCCCGGACTGCACTACGTAAACTTCTGCTCCATCTTCTACAGAAAATACTTGGGCTTTCTTTTTCTTTTTGCTATTAAAATGCCTTTCGGCATGCCTAGCATATTCAAATAATGATTGTAACCTGCTTGTATGATGGTCTACCATGTGTTTTGTAATAAAACTGCTTATAGGTGCACTACTGCCCTTTAAGAATGCATTCTTTAATTGCTGTTCATATGGGGAATCTTGTGTTTGATCTTCAGGAACCTGCATTCCACAGTGGTTATTAAAACATTCTAACAATCTGGCATAGTACCGGTCAATTGTTTCACCTTCTTGTTGGATGCATTGATTAATGCAAGTCCAGTCTGCTCTAGGTTTCCATTTTTCAGAGATGTGGTCTGTCAGACCTTTTACTCTGGTGTCTAATTCTGCGCTGCTATGTGGGAGGGGTCTTTGTGCAGCGTCACAGGGATTCCAGTTCCTACTAATCATGTACCAATCTGGCCCTACAATCTAACTACCTTTTCTATTTCTTCTCCGTTTAGGTTATAACTCAGCCTCATTCCTTGTAAATCTTCTGAGAATTTTCTAAAATTAACCTTTGGATGGGGAATTCCCTCTGTGGCTTTCCAGATATCTTCTGGAGTCCAAGGTCTATACACTAAAATAGTTGGGTCCTGATTGTCTTGACCTGCCTGAGGATTAGGTACTTCTATAAGTGAGCATATTTCTTCTTCTTCACTTATAGATCATGAATTCTTAACCATTTGCCATAACTCGATGCTTCATCTGAGTTACCTGCCTTTGTTTGGGACCTGGTCTTGATGGGATCTCTAATCTTAGTCAGTTTTAGTTTCATAATATCTCTATCTTCAGTGACTACAGGATATCGTGGGGGTGGACTAACCTGTTCACTTGCTTCATATTCTGGTAAGGGAGGCGGAGGTGCTGATGCTATTACTAAGTTATTGTCCTGCTTATCTAAAAACATTGCTTTTGAATTTTTGTTCTTTTGTTCCCTACGGTTTACTTCCTCAAGCCACCTGTGTGCCTGAGGAATTCCTAATCAACGTTGCTTTTTTACCCGACCTTTGGAATTGGTTTTGAGCTGTTTGATAAGTTTGATAAGTGAGGATTTTTCTAATTTTCCGTCAAATTCATATTTATTAACCCATTTTGAATAATATCTAATATTGTCGGCGCGCTGCGACTGCATATATTTTGCGTCTTCTGTTAAAGGCGGATTTTGGGGTCTTTTTGTGCAATTGTTACCCATTTTGTTCTACCCTTTGATCGTTACGTAACTTCTCTTAATTTTTAACGTGGTACCACGGATTTTGTTATAGTCTCTTCAGAATGACTGCCTTCTTATTCTGTTTCTCCTGATCTATGACAAGACAGTAATCTTTTTTGTCCCTGACATGTAAGAAAAATACAGTCTGACAAAAACAATACACATCTAGTCCCTGATCTAAAACAGAAAATAGAAAAAAGTAGATTCACCTTACCTGAGCCCATGTGATTGATCACCAATTCGCAGAGACCCGTCCTTCAGTCACGGATCAGAAAGTGGCTGGCCTCTTTTGAACGACAATTCAGTCGGAGGACTTTCCATATAAGAAGAACCGATTTGTTTTTTTCCCCGTACGGTTTCAACCACCTGGCCGTCTGATCCAAGGTGAAGAGAGGGTTCCGGTCCGAAGGACTAATCTGTCAAAGGAAAAAACTTCAAAGACCAATTCACGTTAGGTTCAAGCAAGGCACCCTTTATTACTTGCAGCAAGGAGACAACGCATGTAGGCACAAGGTTTGTCTGAATTACTGGTGATTATTATGTTATTCTTATACAGTTCTCTTCCTGACACACAGAAAATGTTACTATTCTATTGCTGACATAGTTGCTTTCTGTATGTTCTACAGAAAATGTTACTAGACTTATTGCTGACTAGGTTAGATTATTTGCTAGCTTGCAAAACATTTTGAGAAAAACAACCTGGCCTTGGGCTTATTTTAGCCCATTTTAACTTTTCATTTCTTCAGTTGTAATGTTCTAATACATGTGTTATATTTTGTCTGGATTCAAGGTACATTTCTAGCTTTAGTACAAGTAATGCTGACTATGGTTTATACTTTCACGCATCTATTGTTTTCTTTATCAATGCTTCTAGCAGCTGCATACTTTCTCATAGCATAAGCAGAAATGAATATCTCTTTGTTAAGTTTCATGACATTAGCAGAAATGAAATGTCTCTGACATTAGCAGAAATGAAATGCTTCTTGTTAAGTTTCTAATAGCTGTACAGATTCATGCAGTGTGAACAGAA
Organism: Protopterus annectens; assembly: GCF_019279795.1. NCBI lineage: Eukaryota > Metazoa > Chordata > Ceratodontiformes > Protopteridae > Protopterus > Protopterus annectens. The sequence continues at coordinate 773,163,061 of NC_056735.1, forward strand.
TAAATGTATTAACCCTTTTAAACCTTGAATGCACTAAGCATACATATTACTATTATATATTTTTCTAACAAGAATCATAGATGTCATTATACCCAAAATCCTGAGGTATTCCCTCACAGTGACCACTTGATTCCCAAAAAACACAACCATGTGAGAAGGAGTCAAAAAACATAATTTTAATATTATCTTGGAACCCAGCTTGTGTAAGAAATCTCTCCCTCAAAGTGAGAGATTTCTGACACTTTGAAAAAAACTCTGCAAAGATAAGCAAGTCATCTAAATATGGAAAATTGTGGATACACTCTAGCCTGCAGTGAGCTATAACTGGATGTTGAAACTTTGTGAACACTCTCGGTGCAGTGGATATGGATTAATCCAATGGGTAAGGTACAGAACTGATAATGTGATCCAGGCATGCAAAACCTTAAGAAGCACCTGAAGTCCGGATGAATAGGCTTGTGATGAGAAGCATCTTTTAAATCTAGTGTTACCAGAAAACTTGAATGGGCAAGAGGAAGAAGATGTAACAGCTTGTGAAGTGACACTATTTTGAATATGGGTATTATCACAAACAGGTTTAGGAGAGAAAGATCCAGAACTTTCTCACCTGGGAAGAAGGAACTGGTTCTATCACTCACTGGGAGAGCATGTGATGAAGGACAGGTGGAAATAAAATAGTCTGGTCTAGTGGAGGAGGAATTAGACCCTGGAAAGGAGGCATCTCCTTCCACTGCCATTTCTAACTTTGATGAATGATCTTCAGAACTCAATGGGAGCTCCAGAGACAGGTTTAGGAAAAAAAATCCAGAACTAGTCTCTAAGCATTTTCTTTCTTTGGCACTAGGAACATCCTTGAATAAAAAACGTTCCTCGCCTGAGAAATAGGAACTGACTATATCAGTCCTTGAAACTGTATATGATGAAGGATAGATGAAAAACAACAGCCTGATCTGGAGAATGAGGAATGACACCCCCTAGAAAGGAGAGATTTCCTTCCATTGCCATCTCTAACCCTGATGAATGATTTTCAGAGCCCATTTGTATGAAATAATGTGTTGCAAAAGAGAAAAATAGAGATTAATTCTTTCTGGAAGAAAATAAAGGGGCCAGGATGGGAGGGGGCCACAAGGTCTTTTGAACAGTCATTCAGAGTTGTTGGAGCTTTGCTACTACTTTTAGTTATTCCCTTGCCACTTCTTCTAAAATGTCTGTTTACCTGAATTTTGTTAAGACTGTTTATTTTGTTTTTTTTTTCTAAAATTGGATGAGGAGTTAAAATCCTTTGGACAATTTGGAAAAGGAGGGATGAAAAGCTTAGAAATTCCCTGGATCAGATTGCTGCTTTCATCACACATTTTGATCACCTCTGCAAAACACTAAATCTTTATCCAAGGGAGACTTTAAAATTTAATTTTTAAGATAATCTGCTAGGTTCTGAGAATGCAGCCATGCACACCACCTTAAGATAGGGCCAATGGCAATAGCCCTGAAAGAAGTATCAAGAGAGTCATATACACACACTGCAAGCAACAAGTAGTAACCTGTGCAGTAGAAGAAACTAAGTTATTTAAAGCGGATTTTTCCTCACAAAAGTAACTGCAGATAAAACATTTCTCATACTTTCACAATTTGTCAGAACCAACTTTAACATATGAGCCTGACAATTCAAAATTCTGAAAATCCAAGTTACAGAAGTATATGCTTTTTTCCCCATACTTATTAATACTTTTCCTATCCTTATCAGAAGAAGTAGGGCAGAAATTAACTAAGTGCTTAGCAGTGGTGGGATCAACTAAAGCTATAGCAGCTGGGTCAGGTTTGGGAATAGTGTATAAAATGTATGAAACTGATGAACTTTACATGTCCAAACTGCCTTTTTAGGTCAGTTGGTTGAGTATCAGGACAATTACAGGCAGTACCACACATGTACCACACAAATCATCTAAAGCAGACAGAACAGGAGGAATACGTGTAGCTTCTGGAAAATCCTTCTGTAACAACTCATAGTATTTTCTGAGGGACTGAGAAACCTCAGTATTCTCCCATGGAAAACACTGGCACATTCTAGCAATAATCTCAGAGAAAGAAACCCCCAACAGTGAGAATCAGGAACTAAGCTTTACTCTGAGTCTGAATCAGAAATTTGAGGAAAAAAGTATATCTGCCCCTCTATTTTCCTCTTCAGATTCAGAATCTTGAATCCCTTCAGGAAAAGAGGAATACCTTTTTTGTTTACCAGAAACTACTTAAAAAAAGGATCAATAGCCTGAATTAAACTCTAAGCCAGACCCAGTAAACTACTCCTATCCAAAGAAACTTGAGGTGGAGTAGATACATGCTTAGTTTTCTGTTTCTTTTTGACAGGAAAACTGTGGACAACTGTGTTACTAATGGTAGCAGCTGCTTCCCCAGAAATGTGCAGAGCATTCTGATGCAATGGGGAAATCTTCCCTGTTCCTTCTCTGGGACCAACAAGGGTGGCTATCCCTTGTCCACTGAAGAGACCCCAACAGCCACAGAGGATGTGGCTAACCCCCTGTCCATAGTGGCTGTAGGTGATACACCAGAGGGATCCAGTGCAAAAGATGAGTGATCTGAGGTACAGCAAATCGCCACAGCAGAGCCACCCACCTGCAGCTGAGGAAAATTGGTAGCCTGCTGTGGTGGCAAAGGCTGTTTTCTTTACTTTTTCTTTTTGTGGCTGGAAGATGGACTGACCATGGAACCAGTAGTTCGTTCCATGGTCAAGAAAATGGTGCCTCTTTTCTAGGGTAGACAAGCAACAATTGCCAGTAAACACTACCAGTCCACAAAAGTTACTTTTTGATGGAAAAAAGTAGTGTAAAAAGAACTTTAAAACATCTCCACCAAAGAAAAATAAACTCAATTTCTCCACAGAAAATATTTTTCAGTTACTTTATTGTACTTTTAAACTAAGAGAAAAAAGCAAGTGCTCTGTTTAAAAGTATGTTACAGTCTTGAAACAGTCCATTAAAATTACTCCTAACTTAAAATAACTTGCTGAACATGAAAGTAATAAAACAACAAGAAAATTAAGAAAATGGAAGTTTTTTTCCCAAAGAGAAATTATCTGCCAGCAAAGGAAAGCACAAGCTGACTTTCGATCCTCAAAAGCTTCACAGGCGCATACTCTTTGCTGGAAGTAAAGCTCTGAAGGGCTTTACGTCCAAAGTTGTCTTGCCTGTGGAAGGTGCCCTGAAGCTTTGGAAGCTGTCCGGCTGTTATATCCTTGGCAGGATATAACCCATATAGCTAAGACTGCTGCAGCAGTAATCAATATGATTAACATCATAGAGTTCAATGAAGTCATCTAAATCTGAGACTGGATTAACTGGACTCATTCAGTCAAATTCTGTTTACTCATCCATTGTTGCTGTAATAAGTCTAAGATTGTACATCTTTGGAGTAAAAATGTTTTCCCCTACTCTCAAATCTGAGTAAGATTGAGTCAAGTACAGAGTAAGTAGAATGCAAGGCTGTAGGGCGGGGCCGCCACATGTGGGACTGGAGAACTTGCTTTCTTTTCTTTGTTATTAAAGTCATTAACTTGAGTTGTTGACTATATGATGGTATATTGTGTTCTGTGGTATTCTGATGTTGGTTTCTAGCTAGGAATACATGTAAGATTGTGAGTGAGTATAGGTGCAGTGAGGCGATTGAAAGAACCAGGAGCTATACAGTGATCCAGATAAAGTTCTCAGTAGGCACAAATTTAACGATGCTAGTTAGGGGAATGATTTACTTTAAATGTAAAAAAAACATATGAGCAGTACACAGGTTAGCAGAATGAGTAAACTATGACTGACTCTGAGAAATGGTAAAGACAGAGGCCTTAGCATGAAATGTTTCATGTCACATGAGGTACTTAAAGTGGAAGTCATGAAACTGGATCAGAAGTACACACAAGGAAAGGAAGTGAAAGAATGCATCAAGTCAAATAGTGACAGGATAAGGCTGTATCAGGTATAACTAAGATGCAATCTTATAAATGTGCGGTAGACAGTGTATTATATCCCCTGTGCTTTAATTTGCTCCAGAACTGATACTATTGCACATTATAAAATGAGTATCTAAAAATAAATCTAACTGGCTGAAATAGATCATTTCTCTAATCTGTATTAATTCAGCATAATCTTGGGGCAGTACCACATTACAAAAAAAGCCATCCTGTAACTAGAATGGAGATTGTTTTTATTATAACACACTGTGATATTCAACAAGCACCACTCCAGTGTATGATGTGAACCGAGCAGGGGCTCAGGAAGATTGCCATCCACTTAAACTGTAGCTTAAACAGTAATTCAGAGCTGAGATTTTTTTTCCTGGAACAGATATAAACTATCAAATGTCCCGGGTTTGATTCATTTCATAAGATTTTTTTTTTTTTGGAAGGGATTTCTGGTCAGTAATATGCCAGATGTACAGCACTTCTTGTACAAGAAGTGCTGGTTCAGGTGAAATCTGATGCTGTTGAAGAGTTGACAAAATAAGACAATGTCATTTCCAGCAGGAGACTTCTGACCTCTGCACCTGTCATCACAGGACCCCCACTGCACTTAAAATTGTGTACAGCAGGGGGTGTAGCGGGGCAGTGACCCCCTTGCTGGATGTGAGTAGCAGTCTCTCACTGGTAGTGAGTCAGTAATGCTGGACATTATAGTTTCAAAATTTACTATTCACAGAAGTGCACATTAAATTAAAAAAAAGAAAATACTGTGGTATTGTCTTCTTAAGAGAATATGAATGTTATTTACTAAATGTCCTGATTTAGGAACTTTGCACCTACCTCCCACTTGGTACAGAAAGGATTAACATTCAAAACACAACGACCATGCTTAACTGCCAAATCCATTGTGATGTCAAGTCAGCAACACCTACACTAGATGGTGTGTCCTAAAGTAAACAATGACAGCTCGAATCATATGCCATTAACTAGAACAAATCCTCCATCACAAGCATGGTTTCTGTCTTTAATCTTACAAATATTCTCCTGCTGAGTCCTAAACCTAAAGCAGCACCAAATAATAATAAAGCAAACAGATATTTATCTAATAATCACCTTATACAGAGATACATTTTAGTGAAAAAAATCCAACCCTGTTTTGATTACAGATCCTTTGCTTTTTTGTGTGGAACTAGAAAAGAAGTTATATAGTTTATTTCCTGATTAAGAAATGTTTTCTCAGATACATGTACTAACTGACTCCTTGTCTGTGGTAAAGCTCTTTCATACCATATGTTAGCAGTATTCTAAACTGGAATTTAGAACTTTCCAACTATGTTCAATAGTAAAAAGCAGTTAAGCAATATGGTTATGATCAAGGGTTATGTTAATATTCTAGATCCAGTGTTGTCTATTTTCATCTGATTCAAAATATGGGTAGTCAAATCTGAGGAGATCCAACCTTAGCACCTATTTCTATGGTTCCAGGGCTCTAGCTCCTCTTCTACCCATAATTCCCTCCACCTCCATACCTCAGATCTCTTTTGCTGTCTGAAGACTTCAGATGTATTGTGAGGACTCTCCATTGAATATGCTTTAAAAATATATTTTTTCTTGTCTCCTCCTCTTACTGACAGAATTATTCTCTCAACTTTGCTGTCATTAGCACTAGATTTTCTGTGTGGTTCTTAGGTAGATAGTTTAGGTAGTTTAGGTTTACCAAAAAACACAAAAAGAAACATCAGTACTTACATATTATTGCAACCACATACTGTCAGCATTCACAGCAACATTCCATTCTCAGTTAAATAACGTGTTGCTTAGAATGACATGAATGCTGACAGTGACTGGTTGTCACAATAAACTTGTTTAAACATCGCTTATATAAATTTATAAAACAGTAATGTTTTAAATTTTGTTAAACTTTTTTAAGATAACGAACTCCATCAGAAATGCAAGTGAAAGCACATAGACTCTTCTCTTGAGTCTTTCATGAAGGATACAGATTTATATGAAGATGAAGGGTACCCCCTGTCCCCTTCAGAAGGCATCACCTTTGATGAAATCCTTGAGCTCATGAAACAGATGGCCCACTGGAGATCCCTCACCAGATGAATTTGTATTTTTGGAAGCTTTTTGGTTCCAGCTCAACATTGTCCTGGGTGGTACCACCCCTTGATCCTCTTATCAACCTTATGGCACAAAGGGCATTGGAGGACCATGATGTCTTGGAGCTGATACATAAAAAACTGGAGAGGATCTTAGTTGCTCCAAGGGACAGGAAACATTAGAGCAAAGGTCTACTAGAGAATGCTATAGTTGTAGCAGTGGCCACCAAAAATGAATTATTCAAAGAAAATTCCTCTGGCCATCAACCTAACGGGGGGTCTAGGGAATTGGACACATTCAGGAAATGGACTTACTCATTGGCGATCTTTGGCCTTAGGCCACCGAATTACTTGGCTCATGTCATCAGATTTCAGAGACACTTGACTAAGGAAGTCTCTAAGCCTCTTTATAGAGTATTGCTTGCAGAAGTTCAGAAGAATGTGGATTTCCAGCTCTCTGTCCTACAGCCAACCTCCAATGTGGCCATGCAACTGCTTTCCAATGCAGCTGATGGTTCAGTTAGAGAAGCAGACACAGGCATTACCTTTATGCCAACATGCCTGGATGCATTTTTGTGACTGTGCAGAAGGCTTCAAGACATCCTTCATCAATGCCCCATACAATGGATTCACACTCTTTAGACCTAGGGTCAAAGACACACCTACCAGGAGCTAGCAAGATGGTAAAACTCTCTCTGCAGTGAATATCTGTCTTGTTACCCCTAAGGATCCTTCTCTAGGAATCAGTGGGCTAGGAACAAGCTGTGATTCCATAAATCACAGAGTTCTTATCAGGATTCTCCTGGTGATAGGTTTGGGAATTCAAATGGATGTCACTTAAGAGGCAGAGAAGTACCACATAATCAGGGCTTCCATGTTCCATTCATTAAGAGGTCCCATCAGTGCTGCTGAAGGATTTCCCAACTACTGCACTTTTGAGGCAGTCAGGTAGCACTTACCCATGCACCCTTAAGCCTGGCAAACCATAACAACAGTTTCCAGGGAGTTAAAGATAATTTTCAGAGGCCATTCCATTCCCCTTTCCCTTCCTCCTATGAAAAAGAAGGTAGTTCCTTACATTTCACCGAGTCAGTGGGAATTAGTGGTAGCAGAAATTTCCAAGCTACTAGAAAAAAGTCATTCAGCTGGTCTCCCAAGACCAGACTGAGTCCAGAACCTATTCAAGGTTCTTTCTTTTTAGCACCAAAAAGATAGGGGACCGTAGACCTATTTGGGATCTCAGTCATCTCAATCAATTTGTAAAACAGACAAGATTCTGGATGGTCACTATTCAGTCCACTTTGCTCTGTTGAGGAAGGACATTTAGATGTGCTGCTTAGAGCTCCAGGATGCCTACTATTACATGAAGATAAAAAAGCACTCAAGGAGATTCATCCATTTCTGGCCAGGAGCCAATAATTACCAGTTCTGAGCCCTGCTTTTCAGTCTCATCACAGTGGTAGCAGCACACTTGCATTTGGTAGGGATCCAAGTTTTCCCTTATCTCAATGATTGACTTCTAACTGCTGCTTCCAAGCATCTGCTGGTACAGCAACTGGACCTGGTGCTCCAGTAGTTGATGGACCTGGGAATGGCAGTAAACCTTTCCAAGTGTCAGTTGATGCCAACCCAATAAATGGAATTTATAGGATGCCACCTCAACAGTGTTCTACAGTTTGTTAGTCTTCTTTGCCCCAGGATCACATCATTATGTATAACAGCCATGCAGGTACCTCACTACCCCTCTCCCATCGTGAGACGGATCCTGCACCCACGAGGTTTAATGACCTCCACAATTCTAATGATCCCACTAGCCTGACACAATATGACAGTGCTTTAATGGACCCTAGCAGTGCAATGGTCTCAGAACTTTCACCTATTACATGTAAAGATTTGACTCACTCAGATTTGCATAGAACAGATTGCTTGGTAGGTTACTTCTCATCAGTAACTGAAAGTAATCCCTTTCATACTGATATTCCAGTAACAGCAGTAACCATGGACACCTCCCTTTTAGAGTTGGGCAGCATTTCAAAGAGAGGAAGGGTCAAGGTACATGGTCGCCTTTAGAAGCCAATCTACACATCAATGTCTTGGAGATGAAGTCAGTCCTCCTAACATTGCAGGTATTTCAGGATGTTCTCCCCATTAGTGTGATTTCAATACAAATGGACAACATGGCAGTAGTATGGTACATCAACAAACAAGGAGGAACCTGTTCTTACCCTCTATGTTGACAGGCCATGAGAGAATGGCAATGGACAATGTCTTCACACTGTTTTCTGATAGCAAAGTACATCCTAGAGTCATTCAAAGTTGTAGTGGAAAAGTTGAGCAGGACTGTCCTAATGCCTCATGAGTGGTCCTTCAATCCAACAGTGACAACCTTGATCTTCCATTGCTGGGGCCAGCCTTACTGCAACCTGTTCACCTCCTACATCAACAAGTGGAGCAGCTACTTTGCCCTGATCCCTCCACAGGGCCATTCACTGAGGGAAGTTCTGGTCCACAGGTGGCCCCTGTGACTTTGCCTTTCCCCACTACCACTCATGAATAAATTTATCCAGAAAGCCAGACAGTGCAAAGCCAGGGTAATCCTCATTGCCTCTTTTTAGCCTCGACAAACATGGATCCCCTTTCTGTTGCCTCCACTAGTACATCCTCCATGGATACTGACTCACTACTCAGATCTCCTGTCTCATCCATCCAGAGTGCCTCCTGCAGAGCAGACCACCATGAAACTGATTGCTTGATTTCTCCAGTTTTGACCATAGCCAGAGACGGCTTCTGACTACAGTAGTTTGGATTATACTGGCTTCACAGAAACTAGCTACAACAAGGGTTTATCACAGAAATGGAAAAGATTCATTACTTGGGCTAGTTCCAAAGGTTTGCACACATTATCTGCTTCCGTACCACCTATCTTGGAATTCTTGTCTGAACTTTTTGACAGAAGCTCCAACTATTCTACCATTAAAGTTCAAATGGCAATGTTTTTGAATTTTCATGTTGAACACAATGATAGCTCTATTGCTTCCTTACAGATTTCTAAAGCCTTTTTAAAAGGCACATTTCTTTTATGTCCTTCCATTAGGGATTCAGTTCTCCCATGGGACATTAATATCATGCTCCAAGCTCTAACACAGCCCCCATTTGAGCCTGCGGCTACAACTGACATTAGATATCTAATGTGTAAAACAATTTCTCTGGTGGCAGTCATGTCATCCAGAGGTATTTCAGAATTACACGCACTCTCATGCAAACCTACCTATTTGATTTTCCATAAAGACAGTGTTTCTTTGAGAACTAATACATATTTCATTCTAAAAGTGGTATCCCAGATTACCTTAAATCAGTATTTTCCCCAGATTCTCCAATAAGGTAGAATACACTTTGCATATGCTAAATGTTCATCTTCAGCTTAGGTTCTATCTTCATCACACAAAGCAATTTAGAAAGTCGGATCAGTTATTTATTTCCTTTTCCAAACCAAAGCTTGGCAAATCTGTTGCCAAGGTTACACTTTCACTATGGTTGCCATATTGTATTTCCTTTGTCTACAACAGGAAAGTTTTGCTTATGTAGTCTAAACCAAAAGCTCATTCAACAAGGGCAGCAGCTATCTGTATAGCTTCTTCTTAGAAATGTATATGTTAGATTATCATTTTAAATTCAAAATGGAGTTAAAAAAAAGATAAATGGTATTATTTCATAGGACTACTGAACAATGAAAAAGTAGGCTCCATTTACCCATGTCATACTTAAAGAAATTTGAGAATCTGGACACTGCCGTCCTAAGCAACTTAACATATAAAGACAAACTTCTACTAAGAGTCCAGCATTTTTTCAAAGTTGTAATAAAAATCAGTTCACTATTTCCGAAAAACGTATTTTTGTATAGTATTCCTCATGTGACTTGTATTGTTTGTGGGCTATACTGCATTTGTATTGTACTATATGTGGAGCTTTTCTTCCCGGGCCTCCAGTGAAAACAGGTTCCTTAGACCCAATCGGACCACCCTGGTAAACAAATGTCAAATAAATAAGACAATAGATGATGCATGCTAAGGTACTTAATCATAAGGAACTTTGCGATATTCAGCATTAACATATTCATGAACTGATTAGTATTGTTAGCTAAGGTTGTAGTAGTAGTAAACATTCATTAAATAAACACTGTTTTGGTAATAGCTTGAGAATTAAGAATCAGGTATTTGAAGAATGGGTGTTGCAAAAATGCTTAATGATTTCTGTATGAAAAGCATGGATCTACAAGAAATTCTCACTTTTTTTTTTTTACTTAATTACCTTGTCATCATGATTCAGAGGGGTACTGTCCTGCAGGAGACTAAAGTGATTAGAAATCATAAATGATTTTACAAGTCTCAAGATAGTATAAAACAGCTCATAATTTGGACGTTTAAGTTTGTCATTCTTCCTTAAAGCTTGTCAAAATTTTAAACCTATCTCCTGGAGTTTTATCTTAACTTAGAAATATAACAACGGTTTTATTCGCTGTCTTGAAAACTTCTATCAAATTAGTTTATTGGAAAAACAGAACTTTGATAAGTGTCTTATCATAATAGTGGAATGTGTAGTTAAGTACGAATTTTAATTTACTCCAGTTGCCCAGATATGCTTTAATTTTATTCATAGCTGAGTTGAGACTGTTGGAGATAGATAAACAAGAGTCCTCTTTTAGCTTAATGCTGAAGTCGTTCAGCTAACTTAGTGAAATGCTAATGGAGGAAGCCAATGCTGGATTTATTTTTGTAATTGAATTACTGAAATGAAAAGGAAAACAGCATATAATTGGTTGTCTTAAAGTAATCTGCTATTATTTCTAATACTTTTAGAATAGCACCATTAGGATTCTAAAAGTACAGTAAAATATATACAAAAAAGTGATATTTGTTATAAAGTTACCAGATCTTATGCCTTTGATTTTGGGAGTATTAGAAATTCTTGAGAACAGTGGTTTCAAAGAAAAAATCAAGAGGTTGGGCAAAAGAGGGCATCCTTGCCTTGTACCAGTTAAGAATTTAATTGGATCTGCTATCTGACCATTAATAAAGAGATCACAGCATTCAGTTTTGTTTTTTACCCTCTTGTTTACAATGGCACTCAGAAAGATATTTATAAATATCAGTGATATTTTACACTATCTCACAATCATTAATCACTTGATTTTAATTATCACACATCAGTTCCAGTAAGAAATGAAAAGTGGACATTAATGTAATTTATTCTAGAATATGAATTGAACAAATAAGCTAACTAATTTGTGATAATTACACCTCCATTAGAACTATGACAGACTTTGTGGTTGTGGTTTTCATTTCAGATAGGAATAAAATATTTTCATTGACAGACTATAAACAGTACAGGGCATCCCTACAAATGATGTTGTGAAGTCAGTGATTGTTATAACTCTAACAGGTACCATAAGGGATGAGGGTAAAAAACAGCAACTGGGGCGTTCAATATCATTAAGATGAACTTGACCAGATGTAACATGATCCACTCTCCCCTTGACAAGGTGAAAGGAAACTAAATATTTGACAACTTAACAAATTCTAAAGGGCATATCTAGACACTCCATCAAGATTATTGTACCTCCTTAAACCTCATTGATATAACCCATTATTAAAAACAGTACTTCTTTTTTGTAGTCTTTGAGCAAGACATCAGAACATGAAAATGTACAGCTGATTACTTACAAAAATATCATAGTCTTAGAAAAGTAGAATTACTTTGAACTTCAGGAAATGTCACTACGTTCTGATTTTTATAGGTTATTAATAATTAATTTCTCACAGCTTTATAAGGCAAGGTCTGATTCAATTCTCAGAGCTGCAGCAAGGTTGATTGGTGCCATGGTCAATGCCCCCCATTTCATACTCCCTAGTTTGAGGTTTATTACTATAAAAAGTCCTCTCAGAGGACCACAAAAAAAACTCTAATGTTGTCCTTTAAAAAACTTATGGGTGATTTGTGTGTGCATGTGCGTGTGCGTGTGTGTGCGTGTGCGTGTGCGTGTGCGTGTGCGTGTGTGTGTGTGTGTGTGTGTGTGTGTGTGTGTATATATGTGTGTATATATATATATATATATATATATATATATATATATGTGTGTGTGTGTGTGTGTGAATATACACACACACACACACATACATATATATATATATATATATATATATATATATATATATATATATATATATATATATATATATATATATATATATATATAATTCTTAATATTCAGAGGCTGAAAGATATGTCAGTGTTGAATGTTGACTTATATTGGTGGTAGACCTTTGAAATATGGTGTATTTTGTTTTCCCCCTACCAAGCTTTTCAGTGCTTATGCACATAGGATATACAGAAAGAGGAGACAGTGAAAGTAATGTAAATGTAGATGTATAATGGGATGTATTACAACTAATAAAGATATTTTGAAAAGGTATTGCTAAGAGACAGAGCATTTTGGACTTATAAAATAAATGTTCACTTTCCATTGCACTCATAAATATTTATATATGTATGTAAAGGTGTGCTATACGAGGTTAGATTAACAGAAAATTGACCAGAAAAACATCGACTACATCAGGTCAAAAATGCCACTTTGACACACTAATTCACGTGTGTTGAGGAAGAACTTTGTAGCATGGAACTCTGTCAAATAAAGCACCAAAAAATCATACATTTTTGCAGGGGGCAAGCCTTCCTGCATCACCCATGTGTGAGGTTGTGCCACCCAAACTACTTGCAAACTATATATATATATATATATATATATATATATATATATATATATATATATATATATGAAAAACTGAGGGGCTGCTAGCCCAGCCAGACAGAATTTTATAAATAATTCTATGTCATTGTAAATATTAATATGATCCTTTTCATTTCATGTAACAAATGTAACAAAACTGTGTTATGTTCTGAGCTTCAAAAATGTAACCACAGTGCACCCTGCTGGAAGAAAGCTGATAAGTAAAGCATTTTATGACTGATCTCAAGCTAGGAGACAGGATGTCTGGGCTAGGAAATTCTTTCTATTATTCTAAGACAGAGATATTTACTAGGTTTTACATGGAAAGTGTCTTTTATTGCTGTGGCTTCCTGGCAAGGATGCAGATTACAAAAAGAAATGTTAAAATTTTAAGTTCTGTGAGTCTGGGAAACTTAAGTAGAAGTGTCAAGAATGATGTAATCTGAAATGACTCAGCGGTAATGGGTATTATCAATTTAAGACTTTCTGAGAGAGAAAGATTGAGCATCTTGTATTTGTCTTTAGAGCTGACAACTCACTAGCACTTTGCCTTGTAAGTAGAATTTAGAGCATAGTTTTTCTTAGAGACAGATAGGGTTAGGTTCATGGCATGCATATATCTGCTATCTGCTCCATTTATTTATAAGCCTAGCCCATGCCATGTGGCTTTCCCCGCCTTTTTTAAGAGAGAAGATGCTTATTATTTTGTTGTGCCTCTGTCCTGTGTGACACTGAAGTAATCCCTGGGGGTATATCTGTGTCTCCATCCCCATTGGTCAGAATTCCTCTTGAATAAGGGCCAGAGGTGCTCTGCCTCACATGTACGGGATTTTGTTCCACAGCAAGTCTCTGGGTGATGAATCTGTCCTCTATTAATAACCATGTCAAGGTTTAAGTCTTTTTGAGTGAAGCATATTCATCATGAATAGAGCTGGAGTTCTTTCAGTCTGGCAGCATACCTTTCCAGCTGCTGCAGGTGTCAGGTCAGGGCATTGTACTCAATAGATCTAGATGTGAATCCTTTCATGATCAGGGTAGAAGGTTTTCCTAACTACTTTGGCAACATGATCAACGAAAGGTTTGCCACCTATATACTTCTGAAGGATATCTGTGTCAGATGTGTTGCATGATCTGCCTTTGACAAAGCCAAACTGGGATGGATCCAAAGTAAGTTCCCTATCTTTATTTTATTTATGAGTTCCATTATCTCTCCATGGGCTGCAGATATAGGCTTGTCTCAAGCCTATGGGGGTAATTAATTTCAGGTGAGTGAGGCACCCCTTATATGATGGGGACCACAGTCGCCGTGACAGACAGATAAGAATATAGTCAGATTAGTTTAGCTGTTTTCTATATTTATGTCAGACTATCCTACAATATTGTTTTAAAGTATTTTCCTGTGATTTCTGAACTCTCTATTAGCACTGTGTTGAATTGATGAGTATTGTCTTATGTTTTTATTATTTATTATTAAATATTTTTAAGCCTTTCAACTGTGACTGTTTTGTGTAGAGATAATTTAAGCTCTGAGAGTACTTGCATATATTTGGTGATACTGTATAAGCCACTCCAATAGCCTTAGCCCTGGGTTACAATTACTATTTGGATAATAGTAATAGCACACACTGGAATTGGTCACCCTTTGGGAAGGGCCTTATAGTAGCTGATAAGTAGTGGTTGGTGGTAGTGATTTCTACCTTATAGTCTGGGCAGGAGGGGGCATAGCTGGAGAACCTCTGCCAGCCTACCCCAGGAGTGTCTGTGTGTTTGTATATAATTTGTATCTCAAAGTCTGTGTGTGTCAGCTACTTGGACATGGACACAAAGCACTGGTTGGACAGAGAGGATGCTGGAGGTTTTGGCTTGACCACTCAGCTGAGATCTGTACCCTATAGCAGTGAGAGTGGGGAGTCTTATTGGGGATCTGGAGAGAAAGGGAGAAACCAACCCCAGACTGACTGTGATCTCTGTGTGCTCTTAAGGGAAATTGTACTTTACTGTGTGTGTATTTGTTATCCTTCCCAATGTGGATGCCCCTCACTAGTGCTACTGGTGAGGATTGAGGCTCCTTGATTACTGGACCAGTGCACATGTGTCACATATTAATTGTTTGGCAGTGGCGGGATATCCACATCAGATATTAATTGGCTGATAGTGGTGAGTTAGCCACATCACATATTATTTGGCTTGTTGTGGTGTGGATGGTGAATTCCTGTAGCTTGTGTACAGTAATTACTAAAGGTATTTTTCTACTCTATATCAGCCATGCAGTGAACATTCAGAGTTCAGATCACAATTGTTTTATTTCTTTTGTTAGCTTAGTTATCCAGGGAGAGCAGGCAAGCATGTCAGCAGATGAGTATGGCAAGTTGACAAGGAGCCAGTTGGCTGAGATGTGCCAGGCTAAAGGACTGGTGCATGGAAACCTCACTAAGGCAGACATGATTGCAGCTTTGGTCACAGCTGCATCTGAGACTAGCAACCAGGAGGATGATCAGACTGGCGGTGGAGATGTACAACACTGTGCGAATGGACAACTCAACATTTCTGCAAAGGACTAAACAATCCATCTGGAGCTAAACAGACTTGAGTTGTAAGCCAAGCATTTGGAAATAGAAAGAGCAGAGAGACTGAGGCAATTTGAGAGAGAGGAAAATGAGAAACTGCGATGTCTGCAGGCTGAGGAAAATGAGAAACTGCTATGTCTGGAAGCTAAGGAGAAGGAGAGGCAGAGGCAACATGAAAAGGAGATGCCGACTCTTCACCAGAGTCATGGAGGTAATGAGGAAGGGAGCAACCAGACCCCCAGAAGCACAAAAGGTCAGTAAATTTCTTCCACAATTTCCAGAAGGGGATAATTTTGATAGTCTCATTCATATGTTTGAGAGGGTATTTAAATGGTATGATGTTGACCAAAGGCTCTGGGTACAGTTCTTGGCCCACTTACTCCATGGTAAAGCTGTAAATGTACTTTCAAAACTGTCTGACAATGATTTCTTAAATTATAATGCTGCAAAGAATTGTTTTCTAGAATTTTTTAAGCTAACACCTGAAACGTATAGGAAAAAGTTTTTTGAGCATAGATGCAAGGCAGATGAAAGTGTTTGTGAATATGTTGCTGAACGAAACACTTATTTTCATAGGTGGGTGAGTGGATGTCAGGTCACCACTTTTGAAGGGCTGACAGACTTTTGGTCATGGAACAAGCCCTTAGCACTTTGCCTGAGGACATGAGGATCTGGTTAGGTGATAGACGATGCTCTCCTTCAGATGAGTTGGGGAAGCAGGGCAACCTATACCTAGCAAGCAGGGCATCACTGCACAGGAAAGGTATCCCCAGTGCTGCTCATGGGTCTAAGGGAACCCATGGTGGGCAGCCCAGACTACCCCAACAGAATCTGACAGTAGCAGGGAAGCCACTAGTCCAGGTATATAGGATTAAATGTTTTGAATGGAACCTATGGGGGCATATAGCAAATAGATGTCCATGGAGGCAAGCTGGGGAACAAAAGGTGAGAGAGACAGTAAGTGGGAATGACAAAATGCCAATAGTAGGGTGTCTTGAGACAACAGGGGTAAGAAACTACTAGCATGCAGATGTCCTGATAGGGAAGGATTTTGATGAGGCAGTACCATATGTTTATGCAGTTACACGCAGTCGGGCTTGGAGATAACCATGTGGGTCTGGTAGCCTGGGGAAGGCTCAGGCAGACCGCACACTTGCAGCCAGGACTGGTGCAGTGGTTACTTCAGGGAAGGAGCTACCCTGTAGCAGTGAGACTGAAGGTGAGCCACAGCTGTTTGTGGGTACTGTTGTTCTCTTGGACAGAGTGACTGCAAAAGTAGAGGTTAGTAGTAGTACCCAGGCTAACAGTGAGGCACCACTGTAAGAGGAAGCCAGACTTCCTGTGGAAGGGGAGCTGGGAAGGGTTACAAAGAGAGAGATGAGACAGGCTCAGCTCTCAGATCCTATATTACAAGGCCTGAGGCAGGTAGCTAGTAAGGCACCTGATTCTCAAGGGAAGGGGGAGTCGGTATACTGGGACAAAGGATTACCATATAGAGAGGGGATCCATGAGGGAGGACTAGAGGGTGAGAGAATACAGCAGTTGGCAGTGCCCAGAGCCTACCATCTCGCACTTCTAGCCATAGCCCATGATATTCCTTCTGCAGGTTATATGGGCAAAAACATACAGGCGTATTATGTAAAATGTCTATTGGCCTGGGATTTCCACAGATGTAACAGGGTATTGCAGAACCTGTGGGCAGTGCCTAAAGGTAGGCAAGGCAGGCGGGAAAAGTGAAAACTCCTTCGATGCCTTTGCCTGTGATTGAGGAGCCATTTCAGAGGGTAGCTATGGATATTGTGGGCCTCTGAGTACCCCAAGGTCCACAGGGAAAAAGTATATCCTAGTGGTAGTAGATTATGCTACAAGATACCCTGAGGCAGTGGCTTTGTCCTCCATTGAAGCGGAAATGTGGCAAATGCTTTGTTAGAGATTTTCAGCTGGGTAGGTTTCCCAAAATAAATACTGACTGACAGAGGTGCCAATTTCACGTCAGACCTGCTGGCTTGTCTGTGGAAGTACTGTGGGGTGAAGCACATGAAGACCACCCCCTACCATCTTCAGACTAATAGTCTTGTTGAGAGGTTAAACTCTACACTCTAGTCCAGGCTATGGGCATGTGCAGACTAGTTTATGAGGGAGTGGGACAAATATTTTCCCTGTCTGTTTTTTGCTTACAGAGAGGTTCCCAGGAATCCATGGGTTTTTCACCCTTTGAGTTGCTGAATGGGCATAGGGTGAGATGACCTCTAGAGTTAATTCAGGATGTGTGGGAAGGTGAGTGCGATTCTCACAAGGAGTCTGTTGTGGCATATGTCCTAAACCACAGGACAAGGCTCAGGGAACTCATGGGCTTGGCCGTGGAGAACCTGCCAGAAGCCCAACAGCAGAAAAAGATCTGGTATGACAGGAATGCTTGAGTTAGAGAGTATGCTGTGGGGCAGCAGGTTTTGTCTCATTCCTGTCAGACACAACAAGCTGCAGGCAGCTTTGGAGGGACCCTACAAGGTGGTAAGGAAGGTCAGTGATGTTAACTACATTGTGGAACTACTAGGCAGGAGGCAGGGGCACAAACTGTACCATGTTAACATGATGAAACCTTACCATGATAGGGAGGCCCTTGTGTTGAGTATTTGCAGTGGACTGCAGGAGGAGTCTGAGAGAGATCTGGTGACTGATCCCCTCAGTGAGGCTTGGACTGACACTTCAGTGGAAGGGTTAGCAATGTCCCAGCAACGATCTCCAACCCAGATTTGGGAAATCTGAGCAGTGTTACAGGAGTTTAGGGACATGTTTACTGGGAAACCAGGGTGCACCCACCTCATGCAGCACCAGGTGGATACAGGACCCCAAAGGCCTATTTGGCAGGTCCCTTATAGGGCAGCTGTGGATGCCAAACAGATTCTGAGGGAGAAGATATGAGAAATGTTGGAACTAGGGGTAATTCAGGAGTCCAACAGTCCCTGGGCCACCCTAGTGGTGCTGGTGCCAAAGAAGGATGGCAGTACCAGGTTCTGTGTGGACTACAGGAAATTAAATAGTTACACAGAGTCAGATGCTTACCCCATGCCTAGGAAAGATGAAGCCCTAGAGCAGCTGGGTGGGACTAATTATCTTACCACCATTGATCTGATCAAGGGTTACTTGGCAGGTGCCTTGACTCCCAGTGCTAGAGAGAGGTCAGCCTTTTTTGACTCCTTTTGGTTTGTATGAGTTCACAAAGATGCCCTTTTGGATGAAAAATGCCCCAGCAACTTTCCAGAGGGTGGTAGATCATATCATAGCAGGTGCAAGAGATTTTGCCTTTGCTTACGTAGATGATATTGCCATCTATAGCCATTCCTAGCAAGAGCACCTTCAGCATGTCAGGGAAGCGCTGGGTAGACTACAGAGGGCAGGGTTGACCATTAAGCCCAGCAAATGTCAGGTGGTTATGGAAGAGGACTCCTACCTGGAACATAGAGTGGGGAGTGGTAAGATCAGGCCAGAACCTGCCAAAGTGGAAGCCATTCAGACATGGCCTGCACCTGTTACCAAAAAGCAGGTGAGGGCATTCTTAGGGACAGCAGGGTACTACAGAAAGTTTGTCCCACAGTTATAGTACCATAGCTGCTTCCCTCACAGATGTGATAAGGAAAAACAGGCCAAATAAGGTAGTGTGGACCCCAGCCTGTGAGCAGCCATTCCAGAAGCTGAAAGAAGCTTTGGGTGGACCCCTTGTGTTAGTCAGTCCAGATTACAGCAAATAATTTGTTGTGCAGGTGGATGCTTCGAACCATGGGGTGGGGGCTGTACTTAGCCAGATTTCTTCAGTGTGAGAAGAGCACCCAGTGGTTTATCTCAGTCATAGGCTACAAAACAGGGAGGAATGCTATGCAGCTGTAGAAAGGAATGTCTAGCCATAGTGTGGGCACTGCAGAAACTTCAGCCTTATCTGTATGGAAGAAAATTCACTGTAGTTACAGATCACAATCCCCTAACATGGTTACATTGAGCCATCTGGCAAAATACCAAGTTATTAAGGTGGAGCCTGGGGTTGCAAGCATATGATATGTCAGTGCAGCACCGCAGTTGGATTAACAATGCCAATTCAGATGGGCTGTCAAGACAAGGAATGGGGTAGGTATACCCAGGCAGATTCAACCCTCTCAAGCAATGTTTCTCAAGGAACACTTGAAAAAGTAGCTTGAGCTTTCAGGGGGGGGGGTATCTGAAAAACTGAGGGTCTGCCAGCCCAGCCAGATAGAATTTTATAAATAATTCTATGTCATTATAAATATTAATATGATCCACAGGCTTGTGTAACAAATGTAAGAAAACTGTGTTATGTTCTGAGCTTCAAATATTTAACCACAGTGTACCCTGCTGGAAGAAAGATGATGAGTAAAGCATTTTATGACTGTTTGATCTCAAGCTAGAAGACAGGATGACTGGGCTAGGAAATTGTTTCTACTGTTCTAAGACAGAGGAAATTACTAGGTTTTACATGTAAAATGTATTTTATTGCTGTGGCTTCCTGGCAGGTGCAGATTACAAAAAGAAATGTTAAAATATTAAGTTCTGTGAGTCTGGGAAACTTAAGTAGAAGTGTCAAGAATGATGTAATCTGAAATGACTCAGCGGTAATGTGTATTATCAGTTTAAGACTTTCTCAGGTAGAAAGATTGAGCATTTTGTATTTGTCTTCAGAGCTGACAACAACTCACCAGCACTTTGCCTTGTAAGTAGAATTTAGAACAGTTTCTCTTAGAGACAGATAAGAATATAGTCAGATTAGTCTAGCTGTTTTCTATATTTATGTCAGACTATCCTACAATATTGTTTTAAAGTATTTTCCTGTGATTTCTGAACTCTCTATTAGCACTGTGTTGAATTGATGAGTATTGCCTTGTATTTTTATTATTTATTATTCAATATTTTTAAATCTTTCAACTGTGGCTGTTTTGTATAGAGATAATTTAAGCTCTCAGAGTACTTGCATATATTTGGTGATACTGTATAAGCCACTCCAAAAGCCTTAGTCCTGGGATACACTTACTATATGGATAAAAGTAATAGCACACACTGGAATTGGTCACCCTTTGGAAATGGCCTTATAGTAGCTGATAAGTAGTGGTAGGTGGCAGTGATTTCTATCTTATAGTCTGGGCAGGAGGGGGTAGATGGAGAACCTGTGCCAGCTTTCCCCAGGAGTGTCTGTGTGTTTGTATACAATTCACATCTCAAAATATGTGTGTGTCAGCTACTTGGGAAGGGACACGAAGCATTGGTTGGACAGAGAGGGTGCTGGAGGTTTTGGCTTGACCACTTTGCTGAGATCTGTACCCTATAGCCGTGCCAGTGGGGAATCTTATTGGGGATCTGGAGAGAAAGAGAGAAACCAGTGTGTGTACTTGTTATCCTTCCCAATGTGCATGCCCATCACCGGTGCTAGTGGTGAGGATTGAGGCTCCTTGATTACTGGGCCGTCACTATATATATATATATATATATATATATATATATATATATATATATATACACACACACACACACACACACACACACACACACACACACACACACACACACACACACACACTAACATACTAACTCAGAGAATGCACAAAATCAGGGAAAGGGCATATTTCCCAACCCTGAGAATTGTGTGATCTTGCACACCATCTATTGTTTTCCTGAACTGAGTCCACACTGCAGGTGAAAGTTGGACAAATGAGTTTTTAACCTTAGTTAAAGTAAACAGGTATCCAGCAAGACAAATGCCATTGCAGTTTTACAGAGAATAAGATGTGTTTCTGAAAAGAAGCATTTTTTTAGAGGGGGTGTAGATGTCATTGATTAACTTCAAAGTTACTTCAAAAGTGAATGTCTTGATGAGGAGACATAGCCAGGTGTGCACTGGAAACCAGCTGGATTTTGAGATAGTGAGGTAGTGATATTCATTGTGAGAGGTGAGGTGAACAAATCTGAGTGCTTCATTTCTGTTTGTTGTAGTATGTCTATAGTGTGAATGGAATAGGTAGCTGCAATGTGAAGTCCATATTCTAGTCATGGTAGTTGTACTTTAACTTCAATAGTTCATCGGGCATCTAATGTTAGAAGTTTAGATATTTTATATGCTACTCTAAATTAGGAGACCCTTGATTTGAGGTAGAAGACAGTGGGTTAGGTCAAATGTTATCCAAAATCATTTGTGTGATGTGATTAATGGGATACTCTGTGGGTTACTTACATGCAGTGGAAGAATGTTAGCAAATCTTTTACAATCTTTTACTTGTGACAAATAACATAATAGAGGTTTTTTATTCATGTTTAGAGTTAACCTGTTACAAGTTACCAGTTCTCAAAACCTTTAAAATCTATTTATAGAGTGTTTTGACGCTCAGAGACAGTGTTGGCTACTTTAGTAATGTCAATGCCATCAACATATAATAGGCAGTTTAGCTGATATAGATTCTAAGGCAGGTCATTAAAAAAGTGGGAGAAGAAGAGGGTGCCAGTACTGAGCCTTGTGGAATGCCTAATGGTGATTCCAGATAGTTTTTGGGTTAAGCAGGTACTAAGGAAAAAAATGTCTTTTATTTGGCATCTACTTTTCAAAAATGAAATTGAGCATCCTTGGTCTTTGGCTAACCAAGTTTACAGATAACTGTAAATTAAGCACAGTTGTCAGTTCTTCCCTTGATACACTTTTTCTTTAGCAGGATCTGTATAAAACTGCATATCTATCAAATTCTTTGCTCAACAATTCCTGACAAAGCCAAAAAAAATGCATGAGTATGGGGAAGAACAATGGTACAAAGTAATGGGCAATTTTAAATATTACTCTGCTTCATGTAAAAGGCAAATAGAACAACAGATTTTGCAACAACATACATTTTTGAACAATAAGAAGTATGAAGCTCTAATAACTGGCATTTTTGACTGGCTATGATCCTCTGTGATTTCCAGAAAAATCAAAAATTATATGAGGGACAGGGCAAAATATGAGGGAAGATCAGAGACATTCTACACAATCATAAACAATCGAAATGTACAGTGCCAACACATGGTGTGTTGGCCACAGGCTAACCTTTAATGTGAAAAGGTGTAATATAGCAACCTTGAGTAAACCCCCTCCCCCCTCCTCATATCACATCATAGTGACAAACTCAAAACAGAATCTCTTGTTATAGACCTGGCTACCTGCATACATAATGAGCAGGAAGTCCTTTGACCTTGCACAGCTTACCTGTTAGGGTATCTCATCCAGGTCAAAGAATGTTCCTATGCCTCTGTGCTCTACCATAATTATAATTATTACAGGATGTAGTGTCCCCTTTGGAATGTATATATCTAAGCACCTTGTACAGTTTGAAAGGCCACAGTGATTCCTAACTAAAAAGTCCTCCAGCTTAAGCCACATAAGATATCCAATCCTACAGATTAAAATAATTTTCACTCTGTTCCATCTCATACAATTTCTTGAGAGGTGACCTATGTGCCCATTGAAAAACCCTAATGACCTTCTCCACCTTGATAAAACAAGCTGCATAACAAACATCCAGTCTAAAGACCTAAACCTCCACTGTAAGTTTAAGCACACCTGGTGCCATGACAAGATTATTACCTAATTAATTTCCTACTTTTGGAATAGACTCCCTCTGCACGTCAAAAAATACCTTCCTTACTTACCCTCAAAGCTAGCCTTGAGAACTGCATGGGTAACCAAAAATGTATATCTGGTTTTAAAGGGAATGAACTTTTGTCTAGGAGAAATGGGTTTACCCTTGTCACAGGGGTATTGCAGATACATTTTTTTATTGCTTTGCAGGCATAAGCTTAGTATAAAGTTATGAACTTATATAAACCATTTGTTTGAAACTGAGTAACAACTGAATGTGGATGTAATTCTCCTCATGGTTCAAATAGGAGCCATTTATTTATTCACATTACTGTGTTTACTTACTAACAGGTAAGCATACTGTACCACTGATAACCTTTTTTTCAATCATGATGCAGTGATATTAAATAAAAGTTAAATATCTATATCTATATTTATATTTGTTTTCTGAAAGAAAAGCTAAAAAAAATAAACAATAATACTAGGGACAGTAATACTATGAACAGTAAAACAATAACTTTAAATTACTGAATATTTATGGAGATGCAGTGTAATAGACTAACCTTAATGTAATTACAATAAGGAGCTTTATACTACTGGCTGAAAAGTGTACAGACAGCAATGACTGTGCCCAACAGAGAATGTTTATTTGACAAAGTCTGAATATTTATACAAGATCTCCATGGATTAAAATGGTTTAAGCTTATATATTAAACAACGTTAGAGTGGAAATGTTTATTAATTCACATGGAAGTGAGCTACAGAATTAAAACCCTTGAAATGAAAAAGCTGTAGTACACAAAAACAAAGAGTGAAATGACATGTCCAGGTCTCTTGATTATGGTATACCAGATCAGAGTGCTTGTACAGTTTAATTTTCAACAGTTTTCTTTTAAGGATCCACAACAGTCAAAACCAATCAGTTTATTTATCACCATGTTATGTGGATTAGCAATTTTGCCCTTACAATAATCTTGAACCTTGTAGTCATGGTTAGACTGGAGCAAAGATGCTGTCTTCTACAATCTGTGGATATAGAAGAACATATTTTATTGTGAACTATCTTTTCTTCTGTTTACCAGTTGTTGCTGAGATAATCTGGTAGGGCATATTCTCCTGTAGCTATTGGGATTCCCTTACCTTCTGCAGTCCTGACTTGCATACATGTAAGTCTAGAGTCTCTCTGGCAGTTGCGGACTCCTGCCTGTGGCAGTATATCAGTAGATAGCCTAGTCTGTAGAGCTGCATTATTTCCAAATGGATTGGATCAAGAATAGTGATGCTCAAATTACTTTACACTGCGCACTGCCTCATCATTCCAGATAATGTTGCCTTGATTTTTTTTTGTAGGTTAACTTTGAACCCCAGATAATGTAGTCCTTGGCAAATCTGATGAAAATTATTGGGCAGCTATTTGACAATTTCACTGTTATCATTATATGAGAAACAGAACTTTACAACATCAACATAAAGAATCTTGTTTATTCTAGTCTATGTCCAGGTAAGCAAGTTAAAAAGAAAAACAAAAATATCAAAATTAATGGGCCCAGGAGTAAATCCTGATGTATCCTCCTACTTGCAGGCAGTTAACAAGATTGAAACCAACTATTACCTTGAAGTATTTGTTGCATAGGTAGTTTGCAAAACAGTTTAATTCAGTTCTCTAAGGCCATAAGCAGCCATCGAGAAATATCTTTAACATGCTGTAAAGAGCCACATGCCTTTTAACAGTCCAAAACGTTAAGTCCAGATATCATTCCTTTATTCACAGCCCTAAAAAGCTTACATGTTAAAGAGACCAGTGCATTGCAGGTGCCATGATCTCGTCTAAATCCATGATGATGGTTGCTGAATACATCAAACGACTTAAAGTAATATTTACCATGGAATGTAACGACTTTCTCCAGTGTCTTGGCAAGTGGAGACTTGAATGAAACAAACATAAGTAATTCAACACAATGTTTTGGTCTTTGTTATATAGAGGCAGAATGCTGGCAAAGTTGGCAAAAATAAAGAATAATGCCAGTAATCAGAAAACACTGATGATCTGTTACATTAGCATTGCCATTAAAGTGTCATTGTCATTGGTTCATAAAGGCTTTAGATAAGGGCCATTTGATCCTGTTTGACCAGTGCTAGTATTTCTCATAACTACACATTGACGTATGAAATATATTTATATAAAGTAAAGATTTGCTATATACCCAAATGCGCGGTCATATTTTAACTAGTTAGTCTATATCATTTGGGAGAGTGTTGAATTTGTGCCCAAGATGATATAAAAAGTGATCTGTAAGGCACTTAGTACCCACCACCTGCTTCCATCTACATTTAGAGCAAATTAATGAGACTGCTACAACTCTCACAGCTATGTTATTAGTTCAAAAGCCTCTACGGTTGTTAAACAATGATGATATCTGTATCCTTTTCATATAGCCTGGTTTGTCTTGTATACCGAACTGTTGCAGTTATTCCTAGTGTTTTGGTAATGCTGTAAGCTGTCTTGGCAGTTGCTTACCATGTACCTTTTCCAAGCAGACTTTACAAAGGGCAAATACCCCCTTACTTTTGGATAAAGCCATGGAGGTGGTATGCTTTTTATACATCTAGGCTTAAGTGGGCAGACTTCATTTTGTACCAATGTCAGTATATTTAGTAAATATTGAAAGTCAACCTTATAGTACTTTCATTTAGTCACACGGATACAGTATGTATATGCCCGAATACTTTAGTAAACTGACTTTTGTTCATGCTTTAGTACAGTATATTTAAGCAATAACCAACGACGTGGTATGGTATATTGAAGATTTACTCATGGTTGGCATGGTTTAATCATGAGGATGAAGCCGAGTGATTAAATAAAGCCAACCGTGGGTAAATCTTCAATAAACCACAACCACAGAGTCAGTTATTGCTATTATACAACATTATTTAAGAAAAAAATACTTACTTTTCTTAAATAATGTCTTTGTATAACGACGCATTACTGTTCTTCTGCCGGTGGTGGTAGACTGCTTCTTTGTGTTGATGTACTGAGCATGCGTATGGGACTTGTTTCCCATGCATACCCAGTACATCAATGCTTTGAAATGGAGGCAATAGAGAAAAGAAAGTCTCTGTTGCTCCGTTTTTTTTTTTTATTAAAAAAAAGTTTTGGACACTTTATACCAATGGAAAAAAGTTTGGGCCACCGGACCTTTTTGCGTTGGTATATTGTGGGATTTACAACGAGCACGCTGGCCAATCAGTGTGCACATTTTGGAATATTAATGGGGGGGGGGTCATTGTATAATTTGGATTTTTTAATGATATGTTAGTTTATTTAGCAGATAGGTGAACTTGACCATTAAGGCCCTTTTTCAGTTATGATCTAGTTACAAAATTGAACAAAAATAAATTACACAGTGCAATAATTTATAAGAAGCAGTAAAAAGCAAGACTTGACTAAAATTGTATACAATGAAAATTAACAAAATTATACACATTGAAAATGCAGTATTACTCAAGACAATATATTCCCCAAGAAATGTTGCCCTGCGAGTTTAAACAAAGCATTCAAAAATTTTTACATTTCTGTGTAGCAAACCTAGTGCAGTTACATTCACTTAGTTACTGTATTCACAATTTAAGTTGTCCAGTCATGTAGGTAAATGTTACAAGCTGATAAAGGGAGTTAGGGAGAGAGTTTGAAATAGTAGGTCCCAGCTAAAAGAAAGCTATATCAGTACGTACAAGTGAAAAAAGAAAGATGAACAGAACAAACAACTCATCTCTGTCCTCAATAACCTATCCTTCTCTCAATCAGTCACCAACTGGTTTCAGACTTACCTGTCTGACCACCAACAATTTGTTGCATGGAAGAATGACATATCTCCCCAACTACCTGTCTCCATAGGGGTTCCCCAAGGGTCCATCCTTGGACCCCTAGTCTTCTCTGTTTTCACCAATAATCTAGCCTCTGCCACCAAACATGGCACGCTCATGCAATATGCAGATGATTCAATCATTATCTGCTCAGACCAGTCCCTACCCAAACTGCAAAAAGTCACACAGGAAGCCTTTTCCTCTGTTGAAACCTAGTTATCCGATGCCCAATTAATACTCAACCCAAACAAAAACTAAACTACTCATCTTCCAACCCACCAAACATACTCAAAACAACTCTCACTTTAACATCACAGCAAAGGACAACACAGCTATATACCCAACTGAACACACCAAATTGCTAGGAGTGGAAATAGACAATAAACTAAAATTTGACATTCACAAATCCATGACCATAAAAAAATCCACAAAAAACTAGGAGCGTTATACAGAAATAAGCAACTTCTCACCAAAGCAGCAAAGATTTAAATAGCAAATTCCCACCTTATCTCCACCCTACTTTATGCCTCTCCAATATATACCAACCTAAGGCAATGCGATCTAAACAAGCTAGAGACCTGCTACAACAAAATTGCCAAATTCACCACAGGAGCATCCTATCGTAGTCACCCCTGTCTCTCACTTGCTGAACTGGGCTGGCTTGAACTCCCTCACCTCCTTCAATGGTATCAACTCTCACTCGCCCACAAACTAGTAAACCATCCACTAAATGTCCCATCCCTCCAGAATCTACTCCAACCCTATCACACCACCAGACCACTAAGATCCAGCAACAAAAATCACTTGCAGATCACTAAAGCCAATAACTCTGCTGGTGAAGCACTTTTCTATTGCGCCATAGCCAAATTATGGAACTCCCTCCCACCCACAATTACCTCTGTACCATCATGCATCCACTTCAAAACTTTACTAAAACCGCACCTAAAACCATGCTGGCTATGCCCTTGCAACTCCCACTCTGATATCACCCACCCCATCCAACCACCACCTTTCTTTCCACCCCACTAACTACCTTGATTATAGCAAGCTCAGATGCTCATAAGCCTAGTACTTATTATACAGCAGGAACTTCTTATTGTAACAATTGTTAATGTCTTGTTATGTACTTCGCAGATATAGATTCTAGTTGTCTACTGATGTACTATGTCCTTCATCTGTAAATATGTGCAATTAATTGCTATGTTAAATTGTTAATTGCTATGTAATCCAATGTAATTACTGTCTGTTTATTTTAACTGTGGAGCTTTTCTCCCTGGGCCTCTGCTGAAAATGGACCTACATCCAGTCGGACACTCCCAGTCAACAAATGTAAATAAATAAATAAATAATGAACAGGGTTAGAGCACTGGATTCAGATGATGTAATGTTTACCAAAAATGCAATGTTTCATGTAAAGGAACTTTTATAAGAGTGTGCTAACAAGAAGTGTAAGCCTTTTGTTAATCAGACGTCAGCTTGCCTGGCCGACTGCATGACAATAATAAAGCTTTTGCCTGCACCAACAATTAAGCAACAGATGTAACTTTGCAATGTTGGGGGTTTTAGTATGTTTCTGGTAGAGGGAAGTGGAATATTAAAGAAAAAAATGACACCCTTGACAATTGCAAGTCTACTCTATTTTAAATAGAAGTTTTCTGATGGTACTGCAAACATGACTCATTGATGTAATTTTATTACTCTTGTAATTTATGTGAGTTGTGAAAAAATAAGTGATGGTTTTAATCAAATCCCAGTATATTTTATAAACTGTACTACTTTTAGATAACCATCATCTGTAGCAATAAGGTTGGGATGCCACTTCATAAGCTAAGGCACTTGCAAGTTCCTCAAAACCATTGTATTGTTTTGTTGAGTCTCTTTTGTTCAAATGCTTAACATAATAGAGCTAAAGTGCAACTAAATGACTTACATGTGGTCTCAGGTGAACTTCCCAGTTTCCAGTTGATAACATTTGCATATAGAGGGAAACTACTTGTCCTCTGCTGCACAATGAAGGCATGAAGATAGATGATAAATAGTAATGGTCCAAGGACAGAGCCTTTTAGAATGCCCAGAGGTAATGGGCATAGTGAGGACTGAGACTAGGAGAGGATGGTTTTGAAGGATTATTATACAGGTAGTCAGAGAACCTGTTTAATGAGATAAGATTAAGGCCATACTGTGATATATGCCTAATGTGCTTAGGAGATAGAGTTCCTATTACCTTATCGAATTGCTGAAACTTCGAACCTGTAAACATCGAACAGAAATGTTTGAAGTTTCAGCAATTCGAATTAAAAAAACAAAACAAAAACATGAAATCATGTGTATAACTGTTGTAAGTAGGGGGGCAAGCCCCCCCCTGCACTCCCCACGTGGGGGGGGGGTGTGCCCCCACACTCCCCTCTCCTTAAATATATCAAATCCGAGATTGCACTACAGTGCAGTAAAGGGAAATATTCCCTTTCAGCACTGTAGTGCGATCTCGGAGTTGGTGTATTTAAAGAGCAGAGGGTGTAGGGGGGTGCAGGGGGGCTTGCCCCCCTGCTTACGACAGTTAGTTTCTGCCCATTGTTTTTATTTTTTGTGTTCAAAATTATAAAACTTCGAACACACAAGTTCGATCTTGTGGTGTTCAAAGTTTTATAATTTCGATAAGGTAATAGGAACCCTAGGAGATAAGCACTATAATAAAACTGAATTTGAACTTGTGAGGTCAAGGAATATGGCTTTATCAAAATTCCATGCATCCCTATGCCTTTCAGTAAGGCTGATAACATGACAATCTCCGCAAAAAAAAAAAAAACAAGAGTTACAGCAGTGACTCATAAAAATGGGTTTGACTACTGTGGAACTGCATCTTTTATGTTAAGATATCGATATTACTGAATGCTAAATGGACTTCCTATTGGTATGTGGGCTAAATTTTTCTATAAATAATATGCTGTGACATTTCTGGCAAGGGATAATCTCTGAGATGATTGGAATTGGCAATTTAAATGTAATGGAAACAGTAAGTCCATCCTAATTTTGAGATCATGGTCCACTAAGCATTAACCAAATCTCCAGTAGGGCGAAGGCCATGTTTTTACAACTGATATGATCATCCGCACACACGCATATGCTTCTTTTCTTCCCTTCTCACCCACTGCTTTTGTGAGTGAAGGTGTAATATATGGCTGCCTTACTCCCAAAGAGGAAGAGGAACTTTTTAAGCAAAACTGTATTCTAGACATACCATGCACATATATGCTGATTTCTTTATGTTTGTTTTTTTCTTTTAGTCAAAAACTGCATATGCAGTGGGTGACAATAGCATTTGTTTCCTTCTCAAGGTTCTATTCACTTTCCCACACATTAATTTATTTGCATCACCGACCTTAATCCCTGGAAGCTTCAGTTGTGATGCAGAGTAAACTTCAGCCAGTTTTTTCTTGCTTTATCTCTCTGCGTCTCTACTTCTCTCTCTTTTTTCTCTCTCTCTCTATCCCACATGGTTTTATACAGTGGTGTGTTGACAATCACAGCTTGTACTGTATTGAAGCAAGGCTTGTATGGGTCATGATTATGGGAATGTAGGATAGTGGATATTCTTGTGTTTGTGAGACCTGCTGATTCAATCAACAGTTTGAAATTATTCTACATTTAAAGTCCCTTGAATCCACTTACCTAATAATTGGTTATAACACGATTTGGCGAGTTTTTTTTTTTCAATGACCTGTTGATTCTGTGGCCCTCGTCCCCTAACACTTGATGTTTCTCACTGTTACCTACCACTAGCATATGTCATTCCAACCCAATAGGAACCAGTGTATATGGAAAGAGGAGTTGGGTTAGCAAATTCAGTTTTATTTAAGAGGGCTTTATGGTGTATAACCTGCAGTTGATTTGAATAAGTCTTACAGAAAAAATGTTTATATAATGTGGTCTTCTGAATATCGGCCCAAGAAAAATATTCAGAATTTCTTGACATTATTCAGACCTATAAGAATTGTTGAAACTGTTCAGGAATCATTTAATAAGCATTTCCCTCTATTAAGACAGCACAACTGCCACTGCTGGAGCAGCTGGTTAAGAAAAGAAAACAAATTCTTTTTTTTTTTTCAATAATTTTTATTTTTGTTTTACATTTGCAAAAACCATAACCATTCCATATTTACAAAATGTCCATATTTGCATGTTATACATTGTGGATAAAGTAGAAACATGTAGGTCATACAACATACCTAATTACAATATATACAAAGATGCTTTCCCAATTAATGTCATTAGTCTAAAAACAGCACATACAAAAATGATACTTCATCCATAGTTAAGCTGTGTACTCGTGGGAATATTTCCAGTTCATAAAATATGGTGTACCTGGTGCTTTATGCTAATAAGATGTTATAGGACTGTTCCCAGATTGCTTGGGCTTTCATATTTTTGTTTCTTTTGTCCAATACTATTTTATGTGCTAGTAGATGTTTAATAGCAGATTTCTTGAATTCCTCCCAAGAGATACTTACAGGATCTAACCATTTGCGAGCTATATATAGCTTCATTAATAAGAAAATCGTTATAAGTGGGTTAGCTTGTTTTCCTGAGATGCTGGCCGGGAGGATGTGTAAAAGAGTAAATTCCCATGTTAGTGTTGATGCTTGATACCCCATTTATTGCAGTTGTAACTTAAGGGAATTCCAAAGCTTGAAAACACATTTACAACTCCAGAATATATATATTAGGTCTGCAATCTGGTATTTACAGTGTGGACAATATGGGGACTTAGTTGCATTGAATTTGTGAAAAATTGCTGGGGTGAAATAAGCATTATTATTAATCATGAGTTGAGTGGAAGAGAGTTTTTTAAGTGGAATGGTTTTCAATGTTAAGTTGATTGCCTTTTCTATTTGCTGGTCATCCATATCAGGTTTTAATTTTCTCCAGTAATTAGAGAAGAGAAGGTCTTTCTGGAATTTAATTTCCCCTATCATTTTGTATGAGTTCATTATTGCTTTCCTTGACATTAACAGTCTTCCAAAGTAGGGTACAGTTTTCGATGTCACTTTCGAGTATGGTAAGGTTTTGGAGGTAACTGGAACACACCTCTTTGATTTGTCTTAAAATTATTATATATACTTTAAGTAAGTTTAAATTACTTCTTACTTCATGAATTGTGCTATTGAGGAATGGGTAGATATCTTGGATTCTCTTATGTTTTAACCGAGGGAAGGAGTCTAGGTTTAGCATCTTGTTATTTATTTTTAAGTTAGGATTTTTATGGAAGGGTTGTAGTATTAACATAGCTTGTCCAAGGTTTAAGGAGTGAAAAAGTTTTTGTGTTATATTTATAGAATGTTTTAGTGGCTCTATTATGTTATAGGCTTGTAAATCTTTTTTAGTTAAGAAGGGAAGTGCTTTGGGATTGATGTCTAGTGTTTTTATTTACCTATAGTATATTGTTACCCAGGCCGGTGGGTGAACCAATCTTTGCTGAGGGGTCATACTCTGATATTCTCAGTATTCTATTAGTGTTGATAATAGAGTAGTAGGTTTTGAAATCTGGCAAGTTCAGACCCCCTTTGTTCTTGGGAAGTGTTAGTTTTTGATAGGAGATTCTGGTCTTTTTAGGTTCCCATACATATTTTGCTAGAAAGGTATGAATTTGTTTGAAGAATTTATTATGTATAGTTATCTGAGATGTTCATAGGTTCATAGGCTCATAGGTTGGTACTAGGCTATCGGCCCTAGGGCCTATGCAAGCCTAGCCATAACAATTCCCTGGATATTTCTTCCCACAATATTTACTTCTCTGGGCCCCTGTCTAGCAGGGTGACTGGCATGATCCCCGGGGTGAATTTCCTATCTCCCATCCAATCATCAAGGTTCCTTTTGAAGAGGACCAATGAGGCGCTCTGCTTGACATGTATGGGCAGTCTCCTCCAGAGTATGGGAAGTCTCTGGGTCAGGAACCTATCCCTCCAGCATGTTTTGTTCATTGTGATGACAAGTTTTAGATTGGGATTTCTTTAAGTGGAGCATGTCCAACAGCTCAGGGTTTGACATGGCCTTGTATGTTAAGCAGAGATTGCCTCTGAGTAGACGATATGCCACAGAGTATAGCTGGAGTTTTTTCAGACGGTCAGCATATGGCATCTGCTTTAGGCCTGTGATTCTTTAAGTGAGGTATTTCTGTGGCCTTTCCAGCTGTTGCGGATGTCTTTTGAGGTACATACCAAACGGGGCATTATACTATATAATGGGTCTAATGAGGGATGAGTACAGTGGGACAATGACCTCCTTTTTTCTGGATGAAAAGCCCTTAGTGATGAGGTGTGCCACATAGAAGGATTTCCTGACTATTGTGGCGATGTAGTTATCGAAAGTGAGACCACTGTCCACCTGTGTCCCTAAGTCTCTCATCACACTTTCAATGTTTAGCATCCTACCACCTATGTGGTAATTCATGGGTACATGTTTTTTCCAAAGGTGATAACTATACATTTCTAGGCATTAAGCTTGAGCCCATGGCTCTGGCACCAGGCATCTGTTTCTGTAAGGCCTTTTTGTAGAATATCCACATCATTTGGGAATTTGATAATGGCTCCCAGTTTGCAGTCATCTGCAAACTTTGTTAGCCAGATTCCCTTAGAGTTGGCCTGTACTTCAGAGAAGTAGATGCCAAATGAGGTTGGTCCCAGGACTGAACCCTGAGGTACTCCACTTGTCACTTGTCTGGAGCTGGATTTGGAGTCGGCTACTTTTACAGTCTGGGTTCTGTCAGTAAGCTAGTTGGCAACCCATCGAGTGACATAGGGATTTATGCCCAGCTTAGTAAGTTTATCTATGATTCCAGAGTGGGGGATGGTGTTGAAGGCCTTGGCGAGGTCCAGATAGGCTATGTGGACCACCTTACCCTCGTCCACAGCTCTGGAGACTGATTTGAAGAAGCCAATCAGATTCAGGAGACAAGATCAGCCTTTCACAAACCCAAACTGGGTGGCGTCTAGTGTTTGAAGGTTGCCAATGTCTTTGTTTAGAAGTTCCATGATAATGAGTTCCATGCCCTTGCAGATCAGGCTTGTCAGACTGATGGGACAGTAGTTCCCAGGATCCAAGGCGGATCCTCCCTTGTGGAGCGGGATAACTGTAGCTGTGCGCCACTCAGTGGGCACGAAGCCTGAGGTGAGGCTATGATTAAACATGACACTTAGGTGAGGTGCCAGTTCATTTTGTAGTTCATGTAGTACACAGCCTGGGATGTCATCTGGTCCCATGGATGCTGTATTCTTAGCTTTGGAGAGTGCAGTTTCTACCTGTGTGGCTGTGATTATCGGAATTTGGCAATCTTTTGGTACTGAGATGGGCCCTTTAGGGGGTGAGAGGGGGGTGAAGTTGGCACTAAATCGATCTGCCAGGATATTGGCAATATCCTTGGGATCAGTATATTTAATGCCATTCTGTTGTAGCTCAGAGCAGATCTGAGCATTGCCATTTAGATTCTTGACATAACTATAGAATGCCTTGTGGTTATCTTTGGACTCTTTGGCAATTTTATTTTTGTAACTAGCTTTTGAGGATTTATTGAGGGATCTCAGCTTCTTACTGAGGCTGGTGAGGGACTTTTTTGCATCCTGGGATTTTCCTCTTTTCTGCAACAGTTTCTTCCTTCGCTGTATAGTTTGTTTATAGCAGGGGACCACCAGATCGGCTTCCTTTTTTTGGAGAAGAGCATCTTGGTTCCATTTGGGATGGTACGATTCATGCACAAGTGGATGTGCTCGTACAGTTCCTTAGTGTAGGATTCTGCAGTCGAACTTCCAGATCCAGTCTGCGTGGGTGTTGTGAAGTTTGTCACTTCTGACTTCAGTAGCATGAAGTTGGCTTTGGAGACGTTTTTTAAGAAGGTTTCCTTACTGGGGGTGGGGGTGGGATGTGGATGTCAAAGGTGATTTGCTTATGATCAGACCTGACCAATGAGGGGGTGACCACTGGTGTGAAGCAGCTATCTCCCATGTTGGTAATGACCAGGTCTAGAATATTGGCTCCCCTGGTGGGACAACGGATTAGTTGATCCAGGACGTTGGAATTTATGATTTCCAAGAACCGCTGAGAAAAGGAGTTGGTACCCGAGTAGTTTTCCCAATTAATGGCAGGGTAGTTGAAATCACCCAGTATTAGGGTGTTTGGTTGTATCTTAATATTTTCCAGTATGTTTAGAAAGGTGTAGTGAGAATCTTGAGGCATGGTGGGGGATCTGTAGCAAGTTACAATTTGAATTGCAGTCTTACCTATAGTTAGTTGCACCTGGAGAATTTCAGATGCATTGTGTTGGGCAACTAGCCTGGAGGTGTGAATATCCTTGGTGAATATGGACACTCCTCCACCTTTAGTGTTTCGGTCTTGGTTTTTTGGCCGAAAAGTGTGGTAAGAATTGTAGCCTGGTATTGCAGGGGTGCTCTCTGGAGCCTTGAACCAGGTCTCAGTTACTGCACAGATATTGATGTTCTCCATTTTTAGGAGTGCCTCGAGAAAGTGCATTTTGAGGTTTAGACTTCTAGCATTGAGTAGCATTATCTTCAGATTTTGCATGCTTGTATCTGCTACAGTGGTGGTTTTATCCTTTGAACCTTGCCTAAAAAAGGCACTATAGGGGTGGCAAGAGCTTTAGCCAGTAACCTGAATCCCGTGGGTGACAGGTGCAGACCATCTCTAGCAAAGCATCGTGGTTTGTCGATCATGTCTTCCCAGGCAGACAAATACTGGATCCCCTTTGAATGACGCCAGAAGCTTAGCCAATTGTTGAAGTCAATCAATTTGTCCTTATTCTGTGGTATCATTCTGGGCAAAGGCAGGATGCTACTCAGGGCTAGGGTCATACCTGCCTGGGTCACATGATCCAAGAGCTCTTCCATGTCTCTTTTCATGTAGTCCAGGGAGGTACGTCTCAAGTCATTCACTCCAGCATAGACAATGACAGAGTCATATTTGTACTTGTTGTGGAGTGACTTGAGTGCATGCATTATGTGGTGGATCCTGGCACCTGACAGGCAGCTGACTGTAATTTTCTCCTTGTTCAGCCTGGTGAGTGGGACATCAGTGTTCCTGACTATAGAGTCACCTATGACTAAAGTGTTGGGTACATTGTCTTGCCTTAGGGGCTGTTGTTGGGTGGCACACTGGTGTTGTGAGCTATGTGTCACTTTGGTTGTGACTGGTGTTTGTTTGCGTTTTGGCTTCGGAGGTCCTTGTTGCTTGGGCAGGTTAATGTTAAGGGCCTCCGCATATGTGGGTTTAGTGTTGCTATGAATGGGTGTTGATGGTGTAGGTTGTGAAGGGCTATGAGTTGCTTGAGGTGTAATGCAGATGTTAACCTTCTCCTCTTGACTGTCTAGCACAATCTTGGCCGGAGAGAGCTTAGCTTTCAGTTTGGCTATGTAAGTGCATCTCTCGCAGGTTGTAGTGTTGGGTGGCAGGAGGAGAGGATTGTCTGTGTACATGAGGCAGTTGCCGCACTGCCCCAGTATGCCCAGATTCACCAGGTGGACAGGAGAAATCATCGGAAGCTGACCCTTGGATATGCCTGTTTAGGTGCTTTTTTGTAAAGTTTAAGAGCTGCTTTATCTTACCTTTGCAAGGTACTCTGCAATTATAGGCTGTTTAGTGCCTATGATTGATTTCTCCTTATTGACAAGGAGAGCTGAGTGCTTGAATCAGTTTCAGGCTTCCTAGTGCTTTCTTGTAAAGTTTAAGAGCTGTTTTCCCTTACCTTTGCAAGGTACTTTGCAATTATAGGCTGTTTAGTGCCTATAATTCATTTCTTCTTATTGACAAGGAGAGCTGAGTGCCTGAATCAGTTTCAGGCTTTCTAGTGCTTTCCAGCAGATTCTAGAGCAAGTGCTAGCCACAGGGGTTGAGATTTTAGTGCTACTACTGAGAAACCAGCTAGTTCTAAGGGAAAATTTGAAGAGCAGACTTTCTGGCACCTGGAATAATTTAACTGTAGCCTTGCAGTGCTGCATGATGTGAAAAATGTGCAAACACACGCATTTTTAAGCCAGAAAGTTGAAAGGGATAGAAATCAGCCCAAAAAGGGTAATAAAATTACACTTTCAGAGCTGGAGACCACTCCTCTAGCATTAGATAGGCAGTACAATGCTCACCAGTCCCACTGGTAAGCAGTAGGACTTCCCACTACCACAGCAAGGTCTGGATAGCTCTGAGCACAGAAAATAAAGTCCTGAGACAAGCAAAGCCTGGGATCTGGACTGGCTAGAAAAGGTGGGAAACGAGCAAACAAGATAGTATTTTTTTTTTTTTGTAGAAACAGGCTAAACAATTCAATAATACAGTAAATAAACACAGAAAAGGCTAACACACTTGAGTGTGTAGTCCTAAACAGTAAATGCAATTAAAACTCTACAAAATTAGCAATTTAAAACTTTTTAAATGAAGCAAGGCAAGTGCACAACTGAAAAACGATTTAAGAGGTAGTAACAGCAGAATAAGTAGCTAGTCTACATATACAGCAAGTCTATATATACAGAAAAGCAGCTAAAACACACAAACACTTCAGATGCAGTGCAACCTAGAGCACTTGAGTTGTAGCAATATTAAGGCAATTACAGTTATAATAAATGCTGTAAAACATACTCTATATTTCCAAAATGTTTGAGAAGCACAGTCTGAACCAAGGAGATTCAGGCAAAAATTTTTATTTTTTTTTGAAAGGGAAAAAGGAGACACAGAAGGCCTTATCAACTGTTCTCTCTGTATTAGGTAGAATGAGCTAATGACACTAGACTGGGAGGAATGTCCCAGATCAGATTTACAGTAGGGGCGGGCAGCTGCAAAGCCACCAATATCCTACAGAGAGTAAGCACTACAGAAAGCCACAAAATGAAAGTTTTTAAACAGATAAAAGAGCAATGAGACTCTACAGAATGCTTTTTTAACTGCAAACAAATCTGTTACCCATGCAGATTAGTTAATAGCAATAAAAATACACTCAAAAACTGTGCAGCAGGCAATAAAAAGTGCTATATATAAATTGCTAGAAACAATAATCAGTATAAATAATCGAAAAAAACAGGATACTTATATATCTCAGCTAACAGTTGTAGTCAACACCTCTCCTCCACTTTGATCAGTGTGTATAGACAGAAACCCTCTCAAAGTTAGGGCTTAAATACCAGAAGATACAACCTTAAGACATCTTTTTTTTTTTTTTTTTTTACAAGAACACAAAGAACCAGCCCCCACTAGCCAGTTGCCAATTAACACAATCTAGCCCATGTAAAGAAAGGCTACAGCTAATTCAAGATGGCCTGTTCATGTGCTTTGAACAATCACTGTATAAACAAACAAGCCCAGAGCCAGCAATTCTGACTAGGACATACTAAAGCTATTATCCTACAGAGAGTAAGCACTACAGAAATCCACAAAATGAAAGTTTTTAAACAGATAAAGGAGCAATGAGACTCTACAGAATGCTTTTTTAA
The DNA here is from genome assembly GCF_019279795.1 of Protopterus annectens. NCBI lineage: Eukaryota > Metazoa > Chordata > Ceratodontiformes > Protopteridae > Protopterus > Protopterus annectens. Next base: position 773,201,431 of record NC_056735.1, read on the forward strand.
CTGCAAACAAATCTGTTACCCATGCAGATTAGTTAATAGCAATAAAAATACACTCAAAAACTGTGCAGCAGGCAATAAAAAGTGCTATATATATATATATATATATAATGTCATAAATAGATATATTAATCTAGGTAGTATGTTCATTTTAATTATTGATACTTTAGACAAAAACGGTAGCTTAAGGTTATTCCATCTTGTACAATCTTGTGTTATGCTTTGCCATTTAAGAGTTACGTTATGTTGGAAGAATTCCTTCTTGTTCTGAAAGAAAGTAATCCTCAGGTATTTGGTTTCTTCTTTTATTTTTATTTTGTCTAAGAGAGGTATTAGGGAGATGAGTCTAGGTGGCCTTAAGGGGAATATATTAGTTTTATTAAGGTTTAATTTGTAGTTAGACACGTATGAGAATTGTTCATTTGTGTTTATTATTTTGGTCATGTCTGAACTTGGTGTAGTAAAGTATATGTTTAAATTGTCTGCAAATGCTGAGAGATAAACTTTGAAGTTATGTATTGAGGGGGGATTATGATATGTATTTTGTTTAATATATAGAAATAGGGGTTCTAGGTAAAGGTTGAAAAGAAAGGGTGATAGCGGGCAGCCTTGTCTTGTTCCATTTTTTATCGAAATTCTGTTTGACCATGCGTTGTTTATATATAGGGATGTATATGGATTACTATAGAGAATTTGAATGTTCTGTATAAAATTTTAGGTATGTTAAAGTGAGGAAGCATTTGCAGCAAGAATTCAAGATTGACTCTATCAAAAGACTTGTGGGCATCTACTACCATTGTGAAGATGTTGGAATTTCTCTGATTTGCAAAGGATATTAACGCTTCTAATGTTAGCATGTTGTCACTGGTCTGTCTACGTGGTGTAAACCCAGATTGTTCTGGAGAAATGATTTTCTCTATCAGATTTTTAACTCTGTTTGTGAGTATTGAAGTCAGGATCTTGGTGTCTATATTTAGAAGAGAGATGGGTCTATAGCTATCTGGATTTTTAGGGTCTGCTTCGTCTTTTAATATAAAAATAGTTTTAGAGGCGTTAAAGTAAATATCATGTATGTTGTTATTTATTATATAGTTCAGCACATGGTATAATAATTTGGCAACTAGTGGACTGAAGGATTTATAAAATTGTGAGGTAAGACCATCCAGTCCTGGGGCCTGGTGTGGTTTTAGATGTTTAATTGTTGTTGTTATCTCCTTAATAGAAATGGGCTCCATTAGTCTTTTTTGTTGATCTAAATCTAGTTTAGGGAATTTTAGTTTTTGAAGAAAAAGATCCCTATCTTCCTTTGAGGCTTGTAGGGTTTGTTATCCATATGTTTGAGTATATATTTGTTGAAATACTTTGATAATTTCCTCATTTCTTGTATAGTTTTTCCCTTGGTAATTTACTTCTGCTATAACTGAGGTGGATTTTTGTTGAGCGATAATTCTGGCCAAAGCTCTGGAAGGAATTTGGGCTTCTTCTGCGTAATTAGCCAACTGTCTTGTCTCATAAAAAGATAAATTTCTGTTCTCGAGCATATATAGGTCTCTTTGTAGTTTTAGGAGGTCCATTTCCATTTGATTATTAGGGCTATTTATCAATTCTTTCTCATGTTGTTCTATTTTCTCCTTTATTTTATGTTCCTCTTTCAGTTGGATTTTTTTATAATATGCTACTTTTTAATGAAAGTTCCTCTGATTTGTGTTTTGGTCGATGCCCATTCTATATCTATTGATGTTTGTGAATTGAAGGTATTTACAAGGGATGTTTTTAATATATCCTCAATCTCTTTTACTACATCTGTTTTGAAGAGCAAGTTAGGATTTAATGACCAGTTATTAGCTCTATTCTTTAAAAAACTTTTTTTGTCCCATTTGATACTCAGTGTAACTTTGGAATGATCCGACAGAAATCTAGTGTGTATGACTATTGTAGGGACCATGTTAATGAGTATGTCTGAGATTAAAAAGAAGTCTATTCTCGCCCACATTTTATGGCATTGGGAGTAGAATGTGTAATTCCCAGTTTTGTTATCTTTATCCTCATATTTAAAGGGGTCATATAGTTTGAAGTCTTGTTTAAGTTCATTTAAAGCTATTGTAGCTTGTCTATTATGTAGTTTGGTCGGGTTCGATTTATCCTTTCCTGGGTTTTGATATGTGTTCCAGTCACCACCAATTATTAGATAATGATCTTCCAGTTGGTTTAGAATTGGGTACAGTGACATGAAAAAGAGATGGTTGCTACAAGGTGCATATACATTTAACACCATTATGGGTTTTGGAAATGGCGTGTTAGTAAATGTTACATAGCACCACCTTTCCTCTTTGTCAGCCTTAGTTTCAAGTATTTTATCCTGAAAATGTTTTTTAATTATTATGGCCACCCCAGCACTTTTAGTTTAGTCCCCAGAAGCTATAATTTGTCTTATCCACTTTTGTTTCCCAATATCTGTCCATTGCTCTGAAGTTAAATGCGTTTCTTGCATTAAGATGAGATTAGCTTTGGTTTTCAGGGCTAAATGCAAAAATAGTTTCCTTTTTTCTTTATTTTGTAGTCCTTTAACATTCCACGTTTCAATTTCCCCCATTTATGTGATAAATATGCTTGTTTTAACTGATCTGTATGTTAATTTAGATTTATGTTTTTTGTACGTGTTGTTATAGTGTGCCATTGGAAAGCATCTAACTATTCCCATCCCTACACTGTGCCTACCCAATATACCCCTGGACCAGGAATAAATGGGGGAATACAATGTGATTTTAGTATGTACCATAAGATTCCCACTAGTATTAAATTGTGTTTTTTCTTTACGTATAAGTTTGTGACATGGTATCCCCCTTATGTTACTAAATACAATACGGACAAAGCTTAACAGACTAGTTCTCTACAAAAAACACTGCTGCGTCATAACCCTAGCCTCAACCTTTAAACTATTATACCATTAGAGTGCAGTGGTTAAAGTACAAGACATATAGCTTATAAGTTTAAGATCTATTCCTCCTAAAAGTGCGTTTTTAAACAACATGTTAATGATCAAATTCTCAATTAGATATGGCAAAATATACAACAATGTAACCTATATTTTTAAGCCAGACATGTCATATTTAAATGACCCTTCTCCATATAGTTCTCTTACCTTCCCTCTTCTTATATGTATAAATTACCCAGCTTCTGTGTTCAGGCATTCTTCTGTAGCAATCTATAACAAACTCAGATTGCATTATTGGCATCTAAATAGAAGTGGGTATATGAGGGAGGAAAAAAAAAAGGATTGCAAGCTTAGGCAGGTATATATACTTCTAAGACTTGCTTGTTTAGATATTTATAACTTCTGCAGTCAATTGGCTTATATTCATATTGTCATATAATGCCTCAACTCTAAACTGCTTAAACTCTCATTCCTGCAGTCATTCCAGTTAAACATCATTATTTAAATCAAGAACCATTTACTTGGTCTGGTTCTACCAGACTCACATCCAGAAATTAAGACTGGATTCTTTACAATAAGCTTGTATTGGAGAATCAAGGTTACAGTTTTGTTTTGGTAAAACAGTACCTTATTCTTCTGATTCTTCAAAGTCATGTTTGCAGGATTTACTAGTTATCTTTCAGTCAGTTGTCTTATTGTTTTATGTCAATTTTTGTGATTTTGAGTCAGAAATCACTTCTTGGTCTTGCTGTACCTTCCTTTTAGGTCATTTTGGTTTTATAGTGAAGATTCTGAGCTTGAAGGGGGACTGTTTTAACATACCAGTTTCCTGGGAAATGGTGTCACCTTATATTATGTGCATTGGAAACGGCATTTGAATTTTAGTTCCTACACGGGTTTCATTTCCTTTTCCTGTGTTCCTTGTGGCTCACTTCATTGATTTAAGGGCCTAGGCAGCAAGGGGGAAGCTCTCAGGGTGTGTAACCCATCAAAAACACTCACAAATCAGTCTGATTTTTACTCAAGGGTCATTTTTAATTTACAAGCATTTTATTTAGTTTCTGGAGGTGGAATCTGCTTGAAAACTGACAGGAAAGTCTCTTTTGCTATATTGGGGTTAGCAATCATTTATTTAACATCTTTTACATTGAAATTAGAAGGTTTGGGTATTTCATCTGGAACTTTATTTTCTTTTCTATCAGAAACTTGCAGTATGGAGATAGAAGTTGCTTTGCTTGCCTTATCTGAATAGGCAGATCTTGAGCAAAGGAAATTCCACTATTATTCCAGGTGAGTGTCCCTTTCTTCTTTGCTGCAAAGAGTATTTTATTTACATCTTGATAGTTTAAGATTTCGGCATACACAGGTATTGGTCTCAAGGATGATTGAGCTTCTCTCAGAGCTCTGTGGGCTATCTCTATTATTATCTGTTGTGTTGCTTCAGAATCATCTAGTAAAGATTTTAGTATGAGTTTGATAATTGGTATTAGATCAATGTGTGACACAGTTTCAGGGATTCCCCTTATGATAATATTGTTTTTCTGAACTCTTGCTTCTAAATATTATTTTTGCTTGTAGACTTTGCAGCTCTTTGTCATGGGAATCAGTTCTCTGAGATATAGAGTCTAATTTTATTTCATTTTCTAATATTTTTGCTTCAGATTTTTCAATTCTGGTTAGAATTTGATTAAATGAGCCTCCAGATGCTTGAAACTGTGTGGAGAAGTCATGTATTGCTTGTTGAATGGGCAATAAAGCTGTTTTTATATCTTCCAGGCTAGCTGGCTGTTCTGACTTGGTTTTATTTGCAGGCTTGGAATTGTCAGATTGCTTATTTGTCCTCTGTCTTTTTGGAGTTGTGTCTTTGTCTGGTGAGGCTAATATCGAGAATTTGGTTTTAGTTGTTAAAGTCTCCATATTATTTTTTTCTTTCGGCATCTTGCTTTTAGGTAAGTTTTGCAGACTTTATGTATGACTGCAGGGCCACAGCACCACACGGCTACAGATGATTTCTAGAATCTTATTTAATCCTTTGTTTTAAAAGGAAGCTGTTGCTTTTTTCCCTTCTTTTGAATGCTGTTTGTTGTCTGGAATACATATTCAGTCATATTTATTTGTTTTTTAGTCTGCGCTGTCCTCTGGGTTTATTATAATCCAGGGTATTTCAGAGATCTAGGTGCTTGCAGTGCTCACAGAACAGTGGCCATCTTGAACTCCCCAAATTCTTCTTTTTTGAATTTTGTGGCAATACTAAGGTCAACTGGCAGAATTACATAAAATGTTGTTTGTCTTTTCATCTTTTCCTGGTTAGGGGCCACCACAGCGGAACTCCGGTCCGCTAATGATTGGCAGTAGATTTTTTATCGTGCCGAGTTGCCAGCCCAACGCCCAACCTTCAGCGAAGGCACGCCCATTCACACATGTCTTTCGGAGGCCACTCGATCACGGGGAGGACATGCAGACTCCACACAGAAGGCACTACAGCTAAGAATCGAACAGGAGAACCTATTACTGTGAGGCAACAACGCTACCGCTGTACCACCGCGGCTTACCCGGCAGAATTACATAAAATATTTATATTAAAAGTGGAAACAGCAACCTTACTTCCTCATGACAAACAGATAGGTTGAAGCCCTCTTACTGTAGAAAGTCAAAGTGCAAGTTGTTTGCATAGAGAGCATGGGATTCACAACTAGAGATGAAGTTCCAACAGAAGGATGTTCAGGCAGGGTACGAGTACCAAACAGACAGTATGCATTTGTGTTTACCTAACTAGTCTCTGTGAAGCAACATGCAAGAAGAGATGCATTCGACTGTCTGTAGAGTAAACTTTGGGGATACTAACCAAAGCTGCATGTTCAGTAAGCCCACTGGCTTTTGGCAATTCTATTTTTCTGAAAAATCTGCCAAATATGTTACCTTCATCAGTATATTTGGCCCTTTCTTCAGCAAGTTACTACCTGAGATTGCCTTAGCTCTAGAACACTTATAAAGGTTGACCTCACTGGTCTTTGATGGATTTGCTGTTATAATTTGCTATATGGATGACATCCTCATTTGAGGGAAAACACAGGTGGAACATGGTGCCATAGTACACACAGCATAAAACAGGATCCAGGAAGTAGATATCACACTGAACATGAAAAAGTATGAGTTGGGCAAAATAAAGTAAAAGGTTTTATGTTACATTCTATTGGACATCAGTGTGAGACTTGACCTAAATAAAACCAGTGTGGTAAAGAACATAATAAAGTCATACAATGTTATTGAAGTTTGGAGCTTCCTTGGGATAATTAACCAGCTGGAGAACTGTATCTTGTATTCGACAAAGACAGACAAGCCACTGAGAGGCCTGTTCTCTATGAACAAATATTGGTGTTGTGGCATTCATCAAACTAAAACATGAGCTTTTATCCAATCTTGTGCGGGCTTGTAGGATCCAAACAAAGAACTGAAAGGGAACACATCCTCATACATGTGGGATCTGTCCTCCTTCAGAAAAATGAGGGTTAGTGGAAGCCTGTTGCATATGAATTTTGACAATTGTGGTCATTGTTGCAGGTGGAGGACTGATATGCACAGATAGAAGAAAAGACTTTGGGCCTGAAATGAGATTATGAAAGGATGACAGTTATCCTTATAGGACAATATTTTCAACTGGAGACTGATCACAAACCTCTGGTGAGGTTTATGAAAACCCAAGCTATAGCTAAGTTCTCACCCAGGATTTAGAGATATTGTCTCAAGCTTATGAGATACTCCTACACTAGCAGTTATGTTACAGGCGGTACCTTGCCAGCAACTGACATCTTGCCTCATGTACAGGACACTTGAGATGAGAAAGGTGTTATGAGGGATAAACTACCAGCAGGTCTCACTTACTTAACTGAGGTCCAAGAACAGCTGTTTGCTGACAGTTCATGCTCTGAGATAATGTCCTTCTGTCAAAATAATTGGTTTGACTGCAACAGACATGTTGGAGTTGTGAAACAGTACTGGCCAGAAAAGCCACCTCTCACAATTCACAAAAGTCTTATGTTAAAAGGCTCCAGGTTAGTGGTTCCCTCAGCTTTGTGCATTTGACTACATGAGGGCCACTGCGGAAATGTGAAATATAAACAGCATGCTAGAGAAGCACTTTCACAGTGGTTCACATCCATAAATAAACAATACATAATTCAATAAAAGGAAGAAGCTCATTATAATGTATATCAAAATTAAAGGCCCACAAATCAAGATCAACATTTATTAAAGATAATGGAAAATACCATCAGGAAAACAAAAGCTTTCCATGAACATAGGCTGGCATAGGAATCTAAGGATAATTCCAAATCCTTATTTTCTTACATCTGGAAGTTATGAAATAACACCAAAAAGTGGTCTGAACTTATTCATAATGGCATTATCTACTCTGATCCATTGGATATCCGAAATAAACAAATCATGGTGGCCAGACATATTTGTCATGCAACGACTTCCCCTTCTTTGCAACAAACTCCTTTAGATCAAGAAATGTGACATACTATCTTCCGTTAACAAAAAATGGACAATTGGATGAGTATTCACAAATTTACCCCATATGAATGGCCTATTGCTTCTTGAAGAAGGTGATAGAGTATAAGAGAATGAGTACTAGCAGGCCATAAACAGCTATATGGCCCAATCGCCTTGTACATGCCATGATTCTATGAATCTACGATTCTATGATCAAGATTAAGTGCTCAGGTAAATAAATTAGTAATGTACTACAGAGCCTATATTAAAGAGCAAGCCAGTCTTACGAAATACTGATGGCAAGAGAGTTGCCAGGTAGGCTGTGGCAGAAAGTAGGTGCTGACATGTTTACTTTGGACAAGAACTAATAATAAACTGAAAAACAATGGACTGTTTTTAAAGATTTGTGGAAATTGCTAAATTGACTCCCATGTGATGTGAGGATATGATAATGCATCTAAAGTCAATGTTTGTTAGGTATGGCTTTCCTGAAATCCTGTTCTCTGAAAATGGACCTCAATTTTCAGACAATTTACTAAGTTTGCAGAGAACTTTGGGTTCATCATATCACTAGTAGCCAAAAGTACAGTCAGAATACTGGGAAGTCCAAATCATGTTCAGAAGCTGAAGAATCTGCTCAAAATATCAAGAGCTAATTTAAATGTAAGGAGTTAACATATGGCTCCATTTAGGTGGCTTCTGGATTAACGTTGTTAGTTTATACTTATTTTTCTTCTTTTTTTCTTTTCTCTAGTGACAACTTGAGATATTTGAAAGTTAATATTAGTCTCTTCGGCTCTCTGTTACTGTATTTCAGAGTGCACAGCATTTTAAGAAGCTAAAGGGATGTTTGGTGTACAGTAATTATGACAGATGGGCTAGTAATATTACAGGATGAATACTAAAAGTTGGTGGATTATTTTAATATGTCTTAAAATCCTGATCTACATAAATAGTAAGAATGTAAATATCACTTTGGGTAGTGCCTATTTGTAAAATTAAGAAAGGACTACAGAAAGGGATATGACTTGAAGGTCCACTGCTGATATTTGGAAGGTGTACCATACATTAAGAAAGCATGAAGGTTTGTAGACATTTGATTGGCAATAAAAGTCTAACACAAAAATGCACATGATCGGTGCCTAGCACTTCTAATTTCTGAGTTATACCTCTGGGTAGTTGACACAGACCAGTCAAGTTTTTGAGAGGGTAGCAGATTTTTACTACAGTACTTCAGTTCCCTTTGTTAGTGGTGATTATACTGCCTGACCAAACTGTTGGAGTTGCTATGTAGGCAAGGTTCCTGAGTCTGCTTACAGATAGACATAATGTGTGGATTACAGATGCCAAGACTCAAGAAGCGACAGTATTCATCCGCCATTCACCCTGCTTATATCTGGTGGGTCGACCTAGCGATACTAGAGGAGGTACAGAAAACATTTGTCAAGACAAAATACTGAAGGAAATACAATACATCTAGCCAACCAATGCAAAGTGTTCTGTTATGCCAGTCCTCACCCGTCTCCTGAGCAATAGTCATCTATTGTCACAAGGGTCAAATATGGCAGAGCAGTATTCAAACCAAAGCGCTGGTACCACACTAGTAGAGCTTTAATTTCATATATATATATATATATATATATATATATATATATATATATATATATATGTGTGTGTGTATGTATAGTCTCATTGATTTTAAATAAATGACAATTAAATTAAGCATTGTTATAATACAAAATGCAACATGGGTGCACCCACACACTCAGTCCCAAGAGTTGCACTGCATCATATGTGACTGCATGGCAGAACTCATTTTCCAAACAGCCTTCCTTAGACTGGTGTATTTCTTCATGTACCAAAGGATTTGCCAGGTGTCTTTTTTTAGTAAAATAAATGTAACTGCAGACTCACACGCCTCTTTTGTAATACAAAATTCCATGGAAAATTTTGATTTAAAGATCATACATAAGCTAAGGGCAATATAGGAGGTGGGGTGGGGGGGTTGGATAGTGTGTACATTCTGTTTTAAAAATCAATCTCTGTTGCTGAGAATGATAAGGTTCCTTTTCACAGAAAGACAGACAGACACACGTGTGCACATGTATGATTTATTTGGCCAGATATGTCCCCATTTTTAAATTCTTTGATATGCTGGTAAGTGCAGCAGAAAATGTCCTTATATCAGGAAAGGCTAAATTGTGGTTGTGTTTATAGTATCTCCTAACTCTTTTAAAGAAAGGAAAAGAAAAAATACATTTTTATTTGTATCTTACAATGGAAACATACATTACTAGCTATACTTATCACAGTGATAGTAAACTGAACCTTTTGAATTCCCGCAAGCTGTTTGCAGAAATGATTAAGAACTTCAGTTTAGAAATAATGACAGAACAGTTGCTATATGCATTCATTTCTTTTAGGACCATTTCTACAGATGTTAACATTGCTTCAACATTTTATTAATAAACATGTCCAGTAATGATGAACCTGTGAAGTACTTAATTGTTTATTTGCTCATACAGCCTCAGAGATGGAATTACCAACTATTTAGTAAGTCATTTGTTATACTGCCGATAGAAATATATCACAATGTAAACTTCATACAATCCTTAAACAACTTTTACAACCACAGCTACGTGCAACACTGTCATAGTCATAGAGAAACACAGAGAATGCTGTCTAGGAGGCAATTTAAAATTATGCCGTCTGTTATTGCTCCATTGCTCTGGGAGTTTCTTAACATTAAAAACCTGAGCTAAAATATTCAGCCACAAAAGCAAATGAAATGGTAAGATTGTTCTACTTATGAAAACAGATGTTAAATTTTTATAGTGTTGTTGTTGTTGTGTCTTTCAGCTTTTCCCAGTTAGGGGTTGCCACAGCGGAACTCCGGTCCGCTAATGATTGGCAGTAGATTTTTATGTGCCGAGTTGCCGGCCCTGACGCACAACCTTCAACGAAGGTACGCCCATTCACGCATGTCTCCACACGGAAGACGCTCTAGCTGAGAATCGAACAGGACAACGTCTTACTGTGAGGCGACTGTGATTTAACAAAAGTTATACTGTAGTACTTCAGAATCATTGCAGAGTAACAGTGATGACACAGATGCCATAGCATTTCATCTTAATTACCGAGATCATATACTGTGAATCTATACTCAATCTGCCAACTGCAGAATAAGCAACCAGTGGCCAAAAATTGTGTTCCTGCAGTCCATTTAATTTACATGTAAAGCTTCACAGTGAAGCAGTATATAATTGCCACATAGTATTGATTTCTAGATTTAAAGTGAGTTTAGATGAGTTTAGAATGCTTAAGTGTATTCAAAGAAATATATTCTTCCGTGGCAAATGATTTTTTCACAGGAGATGAGATCTTAAAATTCTGCATTCTTCTATTGCACTCACCCCTGACAGCTTTGCAACTGTGCTCATGAGATTCCAAGCAGTTCTGTATATACTGCACCTTGACACTTTAGTCAATGACATTCATTGAGACATGGCTGTTTCCTTCAGGGATTAGCAGCTGAGTTACAGTACAATCTTTTGCATTTCACATGCCTGACAGAATAATGTTTTGCCTTTGATGTACTGTGTGGTTCACTCTTGCACAATTTGGAGCCATTTTGTTAACTTTTTTTTAACCCAAAAACTGGGTCATTTTTTTGCTACTAAGAATATCAAACATCAATAAATACATTCAGTGCATTTTATCAGACATATACCTAAGATATCCCTAGATTCAATCCCCACCCCAACAAACACACTGATAGAACTAATTTTAGCCAGGTGCCATTAACTCAGTAAAAGGCAACAGGTATTTTCTCCAAAAGGTAGGATTTCTTGAGAGGCTTCATTATTTATTCTCTGCTGTCTCACAACTATTTTATTTCATACGTCAGTCTGAGTTGACAACAACAAAATTCAAAATGCCAGTACCGTAAACAAAGTTAATGTGCTGTCACTAATGTACTATTTTAATATTGGTTCAAAATATGTCTTCATGTTATTTTTAGAATTCTTGTTAACTGCTGATTTGCGTTTGCATAGGTGTCCAAACTTGTAAATGAATAAGAATCTGAACAATATTGGTACAAATAACGTGTAATAAGGTAAGCTAAACAGTGCCATGGGACTGCTTCTCCAGAAGAAAGACCCAATAGTAGTACTGAAGAAAATGCCTTGTTACTACGTTAGTTTCAAACTGCACTGATTAATTTTTACAACACCGTGTTTCAAATGAGATACTAGATAGACAGCTTACCTTTATACTGCAAAATGTCTTGACTTCCTGTATGTTTGTGCTGTTACTACTGTGATCACTGTGAAACTGCTATTTGCTGCCATGGCAACAGAGTTCCTTTTGTTGATTTGCATATATTCATATGAAGGGAAACTAAGATAAGTTGTGTTCTGTGCTTGGAGCTGCTTCTACAACTGTGATCTTTTTCAGTGAGACTACTAGGCTATTTGTGAAGTATTTTTGAATTCTATGTCTGTTTTGTCTGCTTTTCTAAGTTTGATAAAATACAGTGGGAAGGCTTGTTATCATGCATGAGTGAAGGGAGGCCCCTGAGTACAGTGTAATATATAGCATTATGTATGCAGAAAGGAGACAGCGCTGACAGCAAATGACTGTTACACAGAACATGGGTATCAAGTTTCACTTCTGTTAATATGCCTGCTCTTTTTGGAGGATTGCATGTGAAACCAACAATGTAGGGATGACAAGTTATGACAGAAAATCGTGTCCATTCTTACAAGTGCACTGGCCATGCTGTATAGTGTACTGTGCCTGCATCTGTAGAAGGAAACTTTTCATCTGCATGACAGCATGACGACAGTCAAGATAACATGAAAATATACCTGCTATAGAATGATTGTTTCTGTATCAAATGTTAATACAGAATGAATGGTTCTGTATTACAGGTAATACACAATGAATAAATTCTATATCACAGGTAATACAGCATGCATGGTTCTATATCACAGATAAAATGCATGTTGCTGTATCAGAGTTAATTAACAGGGTTTCCGAAGATGTAAAGGTCCGTAAACCTAATGCGAAAATACATTTTGAAAGATGGAATTTTTATCAGATCCAAAGGTACTGTGTATTTCACTTAGCATGTCCCCACAAAATATGCTATGGAATTTTCAAACAGTTATGACAGGGAGCTGTAGCTACCATTCAGCAAACATTACCTCCCTGACAGTGAACTGGATGAATCAAACTTGCTGAAAATGCAACTCCTGAAATGTATTTAAAAGTGTTTTACCACTATTTTTGAGATCACAATTGGGTGAGCAATTTTTACCTTTATAGGGTGTTCTTTCTTTCCCCTGATGTTGTACAACCATGGAGTTAGTACATATAAGCAATGTGTACAAGGCTTGAATTTCCACTGCAAAGGGGTACAGAGCAGCCTGCTCCATACAAAAGAATGTCGTATTGAAGTTGTACATATAGATCCAGTTTACTTATGAGGAGCTTGTGATCAATCATTCATAGTAAGTCATAGCATACTCTCTAGCTTGAGCATTCCTGTCATACCAGGCCTTTTTCTGCTGTTGGGCTTCTACCAGGTTCTCCTGGGCCAAGCCCATGAGTTCCCTGAGCCTTGTCCTGAGGTTTAGGTCATATGCCACAACAGACTCCTTGTGGGATTCACACTCACCCTCCCACTTATCTTGAATCAAATCTAGAGTTCCTCTCACCATATGCCTATATAGAAACTCAAAGGGTGAAAAACATGTGGATTCATGGGGCAACTCCCTGTAAGCTAACAACAGATGGGGCAAATATTAGTTCCACTCCCTCTTAAACTGGTCTGCAAATGCCTGTAGCATCGTCTTGAGTGTAGTGTTTAATCTCTCCACCAGACCATTAGTTTGGGGATGGTAGGGGTGGTCTTTAGGTGCTTCACCCCACAGTGCTTCCACAGACAAGCCAGCAGGTCTGACATGAAATTGGCACCTCTGTCAGTCAGTATTTCTTATGGGAAACCTACCCTGCTGAAAATCCCTAGCAAAGCATTTGCCACCTTTTCTGCCTCAATGGAGGACAGAGCCACTGTCTCTGGGTATCTGGTAGTATAAACTACTACCACTAGGATATATTTCTTCCCTGTGGAACTTGGGGTCCTCAGAGGCCCTACAATATCCATAGCTACCCTATGAAATGGCTCCTCAACCACAGGCAAAGGCATCAAAGGAGCTTTGACCTTGTCTCCTGCCTTGCCTACTTTTTTGCACTGCTCACAGATTCTGAAGTACCCTGTTACATCCCTCGAAATCCCAGGCCAATAAAAGTTCTGCACAATATATCTCTTTGTATGCTTTATGCCCATATGACCTGCAAAGGGAATGTCATGGGCTATGGCTAGAAGCACCAGAAAGTAGGCTCTGGGCACTACCAACTGCTGTATTCTCTCACCCTCTAGCCCTTCATGAGGGGTCCACTCTCTATACAGTAACCCTTTGTCCCAATATACAGATTTCTCCTTTCTTTGACAATCAGGTGCCTCACTAGCTACCTCCCTCAGGCCTTGTAATATAGTGTCTGAGAGGTGAGCATGTCTCAACTCTCTCTTTGTAACCCTTCCCAGCTCTGCTTCCACAGGAAGTCTGGTATTTCCTGGCAGTGGTACCTCACTGTCAGCCTGGGTACTACTACTCACCTCTGCTCTTGCAGTTACTCTGTCCAAGAGAACATCAGTACCCACAAGCAACTGTGGCTTACCTTCAGTCTCACTGCTACAGGGTAGCTCCTTCCCTGAAGTAACCACCTCACCAGTCCTGGCTTCAAGTGTGCAGTCTGTCTGCGTCCCTCTCAGGCTACCAGATCCACATGCTTGTCTCCAAGCCTGACTGCATGAAATTGCATGCACACATGGTACTGCATTATCAAAATCATTCCCTACCAGAACATCTGCAGGGATATCCTCAAACACACCTACTTGCTTGCTTCCTTTTCCACCCTCCCAATCAAGGTGAACCCTAGCCAAAGGTATTTGGAATGCAGTCCCTCCTAAAGCTCTGCCTGGAATAGACTGTTCAAGCAAGTAGTGCTCCTCTTTAACCATTGCAGGCTTCACAATGGTTAGGTCAGAGGCTGTGTCTGTTTTAGCAGTGGTCTGTTTCCCATCTACTAAGATAGGATATAACCTCTTGTGGTAGTTTGGTAGTGTTGTTGTCTCCAGACAACTTACTGCTGGCATTCTGTCATTCCCACTTACTGGTTCTCCCACCTTTTGTCCCCCACTTTGCCTTCCTGGACATGTATATGCTACATAGCCCCAATGGTTGCATTTAAAACATTTAACCCTTGGTCCTGGCTGTGTACCTGGACTAGTGGCTTCCCCTGTTACTAGCGGACTCTATTGGGGTTGTTTAGGCTGCCCACCAGGGGCTCCCTTAGACCCATGAGCAGCAGTGGATATCCCTTTCCTCTGCAGTGATGCCCTACTTGCTATGTATATGTTTTCCTTTTTCCCTAACTCAACTGCGGTATTACATTGTCTATCTGCCAACCAGATTCTCATGTCCACAGGCAAAGTGCTACGAGCTTGTTCCCTCACCAAAAGGTCTGCCAGCCCTTCAAAAGTGGTGACCTGACACCCACTCATCCATCTATGAAAATAAGTGCTTAACTCAGCAATATATTCACAAACACTTTCATCTGCCTTACGTCTATGCTCACAAAACTTTCTTCTGTAAGCTTCAGTTGTTAACTTAAAACACCTAATAAATAATTTTTAACAGTATTATAATTTAAGCAGTCAGTATCAGACAATTTAGAAATAGCAGTTAGAGTTTTACCATGGAGTAAGGGGGTCAGGAACTGTACCCAGAGCCCTTGTTCAACATTATACCGTTTACATACCCTTTCAAACATATGACTAAAACTATCAAAGTTATCACCCTCTGTAAATTGTGGAAGGAATTTACTGACTTTTGTTGCTTCTGGGGTTCAGTTATTCCCTTCACCATTACCTCCATTATCTTGGCAAAGAGTCAGCATCTCCTTTTCATGTTGCCTCTACCTCTCATTTTCTTTAGCCTCAAAATGTCTCAGTCTCTCTGCTAATTCCAATGCCAACTGTTCCTCCTTTTGTTCAGCCTCCAAACACTCCAGTCTCTGCTTATTCTATTTCCAAATGCCTGGTCTCCAGTTCAAGTCTCTTTAACTCCAGATGGATTTTAAGTCCTCTGTGGAAAGGTTGAACTGTCTATTTTCTGGGACCTGTACATCCCTAAGGCCAGTCTGGCTGTCTTCCTGGCTGTGGGTCTGTAATGCAGCTGTGGCTAAGGCTGCAATAATTTCTGCGTTAATCAGGTTGGCATGCACCAATCTTTTGTCTTGGCATATCTCAGCCAACTGGTTTCTTGTCCTCCTCTGCTGACATCCTTGCCTGCTCTCTCTGACTAACTAAGCTCAATAAAACTATTATGATATGAAACTCTGAATATTCACTGTGTGGCTGACTGAGAGTACAAACACCTTCTTTAGTGACCACTGTTTACAGGCTGCAGGAATTCAATATCTACACTACTGAATCCCAATATGGGTTTATCCAACCACTGCCAACCAATAAATGTGATGCCCCACAACTGGCTCAGTAATCAAGGATCTGCAATCCTCAGGGTCCCTATTAGATCAATGCAAAATCAAAATCTCGAATGGCTTAGATGTCAAAAATGCCATTCTTTGTAATCACTATTGTGAGATCGTGGTACAGTGAAGATTGGAAAATTTGCCCTTTCCTCACTGTAATGTGATCTTGGAGTTGGAATATATATTTAGCGGGGGTGTAGCAATTTCTATTACCTGCATTTCCGCTCATGTGTGTGTGCATTCAAGATTTTGAGATTTCATCTATATAATACAGACCCAATCCTCACCACTGGCAACAGTGGGGGATGTACTTTGGGAGGATGACAGGAACACATGCAGTATATCCAGATGCAGTTTTCTGCATCAAGTACAATTTCCCTTAAGGGCACACAGAGACCACAGTCAGTCCGGGGCTGGTTTCTCCCTTTTTCTCCAGATCCCCAATAAGACTCCCCACTGGCACAGCTATAGAGTTGATATCTCAGCTGAGTGGTCAAGCCAAGACCTCCAGCTCCCTCTCTGTCCAACCAGTGCTTCATGTCCCTGCCCAAGTAATTGACACACACACACTCTTGGAGATTTGTTTTACACACACACGCACACACACACACACACACACACACACACACACACACACACACACACACACACACACACACACCTACACCCCTGGGAAAGTCTGGCACAGGTTTACTAGCTATGCCCCCTTCTGCACAGACACTAAAGTAGTTATTACTGCCATTACTGCCAGCAGCCAACTCTTTATCAGCTACTTTAAGGTCCTTAACAAAGGGTGTCCAATCTTACTGTCTAATCTTACTGTTAATACAAATGGTAATTTGACTAAGAGCAAGTTTGTTAGGAGTGGTGTACACAGTGTCACCAAGTAAATATGTAAGTACTCTCAGAACTTAAATATGTCTCAGAAAGATCAGCCACAATGAAAGGTTTCAATATATTTAATAATAAATAATAAAAGAACAAGAAAATACTCAGTATAAATTTACAGTGATATCAAAGTTCAAAATCACAGGAAATATTAAAAACAACATTGCATTACAGTCTCAAATAAATAAAGAAAAATATCTAAGCTAAGCTTTGCTATATTCCTGACTATATCTAACAGAATTACTATAACCTAGTACACTTACATAATTAGAGCAGCAAGGCAGTTGTGTGGTGAATGGATCTTGTCAGGTCCAAGACAGAATACAGAATGCAGAGTCTCTCTCTCTCAGAGACCTCTCAGATTAATACCTTAAATATTACTGCTGAGATAGCTTGCAAAATGACATCATTTCTTGTCATCTGACTTTATCCCAGGTAAAACCCCCACTGTTGAAAGCTAGCAGTATTTAGCATATACCTGTGAAAATGCATACACAAGGGCTTTTCCTCAGATCTTTGCAGATCCTGGAAGTCATAAAACAATAAAACACTTCCAAGACAATACAGAACGTTTCCTAGTTCTATATACTGTGTCTGATACTGCACTGAAATTGAAATATAACATCTTTTTATTGCATGGCCATAAAGTAATTTAATTTCAGCTATTTTCTGAAGTTTTGCAAGTTAATCTTCTGTCTGTGCCCATTAGAGACATAGGTGCCAAACCAGGGATGAAGTTCTTGTTCCCTATACAGTTTTCCAAGTTACTCTTGAGTGGGTCAGGGAGGAAATCTGCTTCACGTGAATGGGAAGCCTGTTCCAAAGAGCTAGTCTCAGAGATACATACTTGCCTTTCTAACAGGTCCTATTTATTTCACAGGCAAGGTTCAGTTCTTTAGAATGGGTAATTCTGGTGCTGTTTGTTTTGCAGATATGCAGGAGGTCCAGTGGGGGGGGGGGGGTGACAGTGTTTTTTATGCCAAGCATAGATCTCTCTTCAACAGCCTGTAGGAGACAGAATGCAGGAATAGGGCCCTTAGGTAATTTGCATAGGGCATATTACTTATGCCCTCTAATCTTTTGGTGAGGAACCTCTGTGGACATTCCAATTGTCAGACATGCCTGGTTAGGTACATACCAAAGGAGGCAACTTTTTGTTCAACAAAAAGTGAGGCATCAAAAACAAGGAGACACTGCTTTTCATTCTTCTAATAATAAAGCATGTTCCAAAGGAAAATGCTTGAGAGACAGAAAAAGCACAGGAGTTGGCGAGCAGAATCAGGAGTACCTTGGACTTGAACTGAAGTCTGTGATTGGGAGATGGAGATTAAAAAGAAGAAGACCAGCAACACAAAAAAAAGTCTTTCGGCTTTTCCCGGTTAGAGGTCACCACAGCGGAATTCCGGTCCGCTCATGATTGGCAGTGGATTTTACAGTGCTGAGTTGCCAGCCCAATGCCCAACCTTCAATGAAGGCACGCCCATTCACGCTCACACCTACCTGCATGTCTTTAATGTCACTTGACCGTGGGGAGGACATGTAGACTCCACACAAAAGGTGCTCCAGCCGAGAATTGAATGGGAGAACCTCTTGCTGTGAGGCAACAATGCTAACCGAGGTACCACCGCAGCATAAGAAGACCAGCAACACTGAAATAAGCAAATAAATGTGAGACTTTAAAGCAAAAACCACATTTGTGAAACTTGGTTTTACAAGAGAAAGAGATTGAGAAAGAATGGATTTTTGTTAACTTTGTTAAACTTGTGTGGTGACTAACAGGCATGTGCTCCACTTCATGTCTTTGATGTCTGGAAGGACATTAAGGGAGAAAAAAGAGAAAGTAACTATAAGTAAAACAATTTTTTTTCTTAACATTATTTGTATAAAGCATTTCAGGATATACATTGCAAGTTACACAATAAAGCATTTTCATGTTATGTGTGATAGAGATACTAAAGTAGCAAGTACTTTTTTTCTTTTTTAGTTGTAAGAAATGTTGGCATTGCAATGTAACAAAAGAAGAAAGACTGGATAAAAGCATATTTGAGTTAACGAGCTATAATCTTGGGCTATTAGGGTGAGGAATGGGGTATAAAGGTGCACTGAATATAATATAATATAATATAATATAATATAATATAATATAATATAATATAATATCAGTTGATTTTTTTTCTTTTATTTTTGCATAAGTGAATATATGGATTAATGCCCTTGGCTTAACCTAATGACAAGTTGTTTATTTAAGGAAGTGTTTTTTTTTTTAAATGCGAGACTACTGTGTTATGAATAGTTTTTCTTTAGCAAATAAATGTTCTGTGTTAGTAGAGAAGTATATTCAGGTCTATATTATCTTATCAAAGAGGCATTACAGCAAATGCCTCTTCATTTACCCCTAAAGAATGAACCACCAGTTCCACGAATGGCCGATTCAGCAATTTCTTTCCTAGGGAAAAAATCACTGATCTGGCCAGAAATGAAGCATCACTACAAATACATAAAAGTAGGGGGGCTTTGCCCCACCAATGTGGGGGTCTTTGCCTCTCATGCCCCCTTACTAAATATACCAACTTCGAGATCGCACTACAGTGGGGAAAGGGGCAAATGCACACTGATGGCCAAGCGAGTTTTTTTCCCTATGAAAAAAATCACTGAAATGGCTGTTCTCGGAACTGATGTTTTTTTCTTTAGGGGTCAATGAAGAGGCCTTTGCTGTAATGCCTCTTTGATAAGATAATATAGACATGTACATTCTGTTCTTATGTTTTCATGGAAACAAGCTGACTAAAGGTGAAGGCAATAAATTAAGAGTTATGGACATTGATTAATGAAGAAATGTAAAATTAAAAGGCACAAGGACAAGCTGACCAGTAAAAAATAAAGTTTGAAATTATTGGAACTGAGTAAACGCTAACTTAATACTTTAATGTATTTACTTGAACAATGCATAATTTAGTTTAATTTAAAGATAGCCAGTGCACTTTATCTTAAAGCTAAAAGCTAATGTTTTTGAAAGCATATAAGCTGATTTTCACATCTGGTAGGAGAATGAAGATAAGACAAGAACAGGCAGAAATCAGAAGCAAAGGCTGTTACACGTGCTTTAGCATAGATAAACTTAATTTTAGGTTAGTTAACGCATGTGTGTGCAGCTCTCAATTTGGGTCAACTGTTCTTATCAGGAAGGATAAACTTTATTTTTTGAAGATGCACATAGTCTTGTGTGTTTGTTTTAAGTTAATAGATTCTGGTGGTATTCTGGGGTGTGTTTGTTTTTGTTTCAGGGTTTTCATTAAAACAAAAAGTTTTGTAAAATGTTGGATAGGATCAAATGGAGATGACAAGAAACAACTCTATAAAGGATAACCTGTCAAACATTGGTGGGTACATGTAACAGAAAAGCTGGAAATAAGACATTTTCTAAAGCTGTCATATATAAGAGTGAATAATAACTTCTTATCATAATGGCTATACAAAACTTATTATTTTGTAATGTGAATGACCTCACAGGTATAGACAAAAAGGTAAGAGTACTGAATTATATGAAGAAATGCAGAGTGCAAATAGCAATGCTACAGGATACTCATTTGGATACAAGTGAGCATGTGAGTGTGATAAAGAAAGGATATTAGGATGGAATAGTTGGCAAAATATCAGAGGCAAAAGAAAAGGGGAGTACTTATTCCAATTGCTAGAGGAGCTCCAATAGTGATAGAAGAGGAAAAAGATAGAAATGGTAGATTTGTGGAAATAAGGGGCTACTAGCAAGGGAGGAGGATTACACTGGCAATGCATTTATATTCCACCTAAAACTCCTATTATAGAGCTTAAGAAAATTTTGAGAGAAATAATCAACTTTCAGCATGGACTATTACTTATTAATGGGGACTGTAACTTGATTCACAGCAATGAGAACTAGAAGGGGATATAACAAAAGAGGATAGATTTCTGAAGAAATTTCTGAAAATATTTGGTATGCAAGACCTGAATTCAGTTGTAGGAACTCATAGAAAGTTTACATAATATTCCCCATGGTACAATAACTGGGCTAGACTAGACAGAAATTATATTTCACAGGAACATGTGCATTTAATTGAAAGCTTTGACACATATTCAATAACTATTTCCGAGCAAGTGCCAATAACAACTAGGATAAAAATGCAGGGTAATGAAGTACAAATGAGATACTGCTGCTTTTCTACCTACCTGTTAAAAAGAGAGGAATTTAAGGAATGGGTAGTTGACATTATTCAAGAGTTATTAGGGAAGACAGACATTTCTTCAGAAGTTACAGCTAGGGAGTGAAATAAAATGAAAGTGGAGTTTAAATAATAGGAGTGAAATAAAATAAAAAAGAGGGATAGTTAAGTAGTAACATGAATTATTTAGAGGTTGACAAAGGTTAAAGTACTGCAGAATAAGGGGGATCTCACTAAAGAAGAAGAGGCACAATTGAAGAGTGCTAAAGAGAAAATAAGGGAATATCTGGACAATATGCATGAGTTTAGAAAGAAAGACTGCTGTTAAGCAACTGTTTTTTGATAATAACTCTAGAGCATAAAAACTTTTAAAACAATGACTTAGGCAACAGAAAGTAAAAAGGGCTGTTGCCAAAATTAGGGAGCCTACGTATATTCATAGGTGATTACTAGATTAATGGCACAGGAGTCTTTACAAGCCTAGCCAATTATACCCAGGATATGACAATATGATATCTTAATTCTACAGATATGGGATAGGATAGTATCAGGGTAGTGTGTCTTTGGGAGCACTGAGTCATTTTATGGACTGCTTCTGTCCATAAGGGACATGGGAAGTACCCTGGCGGTGAATTTACGGTTCCCTATATATTTATCCAAATTCTTTTTGAAGAGATTGAGGGATGGGCTTTGTTTTACTAAGATTTGAAATTTATTCCATAGACGAGGCAGCCTTTGGAATCCAAATCTGTCTCTTCAGCAACTTCTGTCACAAATAAAATTCAGGTACATGGAATACATAGCCCTCTTATCATTTTTCTTGCTAATATGTAACATGCTCATCAGAGATGGATCAGAGAATACCTTGTAGATCAGGCATAAGTCACTTCTCAATAAACGATATGAGATGAAGTAAAGGGATAGGCCCTTTAGTCAGTCTGCATAAGACATGTGTCTTACACTCTGTATTTTTGTTTAGTGAGAAATCTCTGGGGCTGCTCTAGTTGATGTAAGTGCCTGGTTAGGTACATGCAGAAGAGAGTATTGTACTTGATTATGGACCTGATGAGGGCTGAGTACAATGGCACTATGACTTCCTTTGATCTTGATGCCATACCTTTACTCATAAGTTGAGCCGCACAGAAGGATTTCCTCACTAGTATAGCTACTTGGTGGTCAAACTTTAGATTACTGTCTATCAGTGTTCTTGGCGATCCTGTAGATGTATTAGAGATATTTTGGAAATTTTATGACTGTTTCTTGTTTCATAGGTTCATAGGCAAGTACTACGCTAGCTGCCCTTGTGGGCCATTTTAAGCCTACTAATTTCACTTTTAGAGGTGAGAATCAAACCCTGTACCTTGTGATTGTAAGGTAAACACCTTAACTATTGCATCACAATTTGTATACTACAGAGGAATGTGGAAATCAAGAAAAAAAAAACAAATGGAAATAAGGAAGACTTAAGTATGCCAAGGTTAGAGGTAGATGAGGCTCAATAATTAACAGTTAAGATAGGAAGAGTTGAGATAAAAATGGTGATGCACAATCAATCTGCAGGAAAGTCTCCAGGAATAAATGGTATTCCTGTGGAAGTCTGAAAGCTAGCAGAGAAGAAAGTGATAAAGATCTGGAAGGTTTTGTTTAACAGTATTTTAAAAAGAGAGGAAGCACCAGTATTCTGGAAGAAAGCTGTGGCGGTTGTAATACCTAAATACAGTAAGAACCCATCACACCCATACTCATATAGGCCCACTTCAGTTTTAAATCATGATTATAAGATGTTTATGTCAATAATAGCTAAAATAATGGCAACAGTGTTGCCAAAACTGATAGATATGGCTCAATGTGGTTTTGGGGAAGGGAAGCAAATATTTTACAACATTAATAGAACAATAATGATCTAGATGGAAGCAGAATGTAAGAAAACGCTACAGTTGTTGGAAAGTCTTGATGCAGAGAAAGCATTTGACAGACTAAGCTGGGATTTTATGAGTAGGGCAATGGAAGCTTTTGCACTTCTTGATACAGTAAGGTTAATTAAGAGGATATATGAGGAATTGGAAGCAAAAAGTAAAGTGTTAGAGTTTCTCTCTGATAAGTTGTGTCTGAACAGATGACCAGGCAGTAGTTTCCTCTTCCCCTTTGTTATTTGCATTATATTTAGAGCCATTGGCAAAGCAAATAAGGGACTTAGAAATTCAAGGATATAATTGATATAGTAATCAAGAAAAATTGGCTTTATTTGAAGACAATATTATTTTTCACCTGATAAAGCCAAAAAAATCATCTCAGTGTTGTGGAACATTTTGAGACAGTTTCAAGTCTTTTCATAATATAAACCTAATGAAGAAAAAGCAAAGGTTATCACTGTAAACCATGTATCCACCCATGAATTGGTTCAGCAATTGCCCCCCTCTGTTTTTTTTCCCGGAGTGTCCTGAAATGCAAAGAGTACTCTGGTTCTCTAATTCTTTAACTCATCCTCTGTTGTTTAGGAGAACATTTCAATGCTTGTCAGTGCATCTTGTAAGCTGGTGAAGGGGTGAAATCCCCCTTTTGTTGATTAACTGCTTGCTGTGTTGGGAAAACAACCAATCAACATGCTGTTTTCCCAACAGAGAAAACAGTCAATCAACAAGATAGATTGTAGAGAAGTCTGTGAAAATGTAGGAATAAAAAGCAGGCTTTCAGCTAGTTGGTACCTTTTCTAAACATGTTTTTGAAATTTGGTCTGTCACTGTTCTCTCTCTTTAGGTTTGAGAAGAGTTTACTTTCATTGCCTGATGGAGAGAAAGTTGAATCAGATTTGCCATTCCTAATTATTGGACATCACTGGCTGGCTGCTGAGAAGAAGAAGTCCTTGGGGCTTGGTCTGTTACTTTGACTGCTACTGCTGCTGATAGCTAGCCTGCTTGCTGCCACTACTGCTGTATGCCCCACCAACCACCTTTTGAGGAGTCCAAGACCTGGAGACCAGAGATTTGGTTTTAAAGACAATAGGCAGCCACAGGTTTTTTGGCAGAAATACATGCTCAGACTGGAGAGTCTTTAGTGGGGAAAATTTTCTGTAGTGAAAAGAAGGTTGGTGATTGTTAAACTCTGCATACTGTCCTGATTTTGCCTCATATTTTGTCTATCCCACATAAAATATATGGTTTTCTGGCAGTTCAAGGACTGAAGTCATTAATGATAGCCATTTGAGCTTTAGACATTATATCCTTAGAAAATGCATTTTATTCTAGCAAATATCTAGGTTTATAAGAGCAATATGCAATAATTATTCTTCAGAAAATACATGATAAAGCAAAATCTCTTCCAGCAAGTTTCTAAACCTATAATCCGTCTCTTTTGGGTTTGTCTGTTTGTTGCTGTCCATATTTCTTGAGCTAAGAGGTTTGTCCAGATTTTTTCCTCATATTTTTGGTCTGTTCTTCATAGAATTTGTAATTTCTGGCAAATCACTCTAATGACATATATTTGAGTTTGAGACTTCATATCATTCAGAAAATGCACATTAACACAAATCCTGCTATTCAAGCTACATTCTAAGTTTATAAGAGGAATATTTCAAATCGCTTCCTATTTTTGGACATTTTTCCCCTGTTATTTTAAGCTTTGCCCAGATTTCTTGTGCTAAGAGGTTAAGGTATAACTGAGAGGTTGAAGTCCTTAAATAGTAACAGATGTCTGAGTTTGCCTTCATATCTTTGAGAAAGTGTATGATTTTTTATTTTATTTCATTTTACATTTGTTTACCGGGAAAGTCCGACTGGGCACGGGGAGAAAAGCTTCAAATACCAATACAGTTAAAAAGCGACAATAAAGTAAAGTGATAAAGCAAAAACTGTTCTAGCATTTATCTAGGATTATAAGTATTAACGTATGCCCTGATTTTTGGTTCTTCACCCCCCTATGATTGGTGCTATCCATATTTTTTGGGCTAAAAGTTTGAGAGGTATGGTGATGCTGTATATAGTGTGTTGTGGAATGCTCAGATTTTTGCTTCATATTTTTTGTTCTGTTTCTTGTAAACTGTGTGGATTTCTTGAAAACAATCTGAGGGTGGAAGTCATTATGACATATATCTGTACATGAGACTTCATATTTTTGAGGAAATTCATGATAGAATAAACCATGTTATTTCAGCTACTTTATAAGATTATAGGTATTAATTAACATCTGGCCCTGATTTTGGCCCCTCACGCCCTATAATTAGTGTTGTCCAGATTTCTTGTGCTAAGACAATGAAGCAGTGTATGGGTTCAAGATATTTATTGTACATAAACACATCAGGAACTGTAACTGGAAAATGTGCTTTATCTAACCAACTCAGTTATTACTTCAAGCACACTGGCATATGCATCTCCAGTCATGCCTGCATTCACTCTGGCTGTCTGTACAAAATGGCACTGATCTTGGATGTAGTCAGTGACTTACATGGACATGCATTCTAGCTACAGTGGCTGACTAGGTACAATAAACTCAATGAGCTACAAGAGAAGTATGGTGATGCTGTCAAGACTGTTGCAGGATGTTATATTTTTTGCCTCATATCTTTCAGTCTATTCCTCATAAAATGTGTGGTTTTCTAGCAAACCATTGATGGTTATAGTCATTAAATGAGAGGATTTGAGTTTCAGACTTACATGGTCAGAAAATACATACCAATGCAAAACCTAGTCTATCAACTTTCCAAGTTTATAAGAGTAATATTTAAAAAACAAGTACTCACCCGTGGTATCCCTGAAGTCTCAAACAACCCACTAAACAAGTATAATGGGTCCAAAAACAAAACAGTGTAAGAAACTTCTCTGTGAGGAAGATTTTCAATCCATATTATTATGTTTTTCACTTAGGATGAGTTTACATTCACTACTTCTACTACCATGATCTGATCTGATTAATATTCAGTGATTAACTAGATATACATGGATTGAAAATCTCCCACACAGAGAATTTTCTTATACAGTTTTGTAAGATAATATTTAAAATTTGTCCCTGATTTGTGAGCCTTTGTCAGACATTATTTTTCGCTTTGCAGTAATTTAATCAAATCAGACCATCATGTGAGTACTTATGACATGCCTAACTTGTCTTTACATAAGTTATTACAGTGATCATGATTGCTGAGCTGTCATGTATTTCATCTTGTGTAGATTTCATCTTGCTGGCCAGCAGTATGCCTCTGAATGTCTGACCTTAGTTGTTATCATGCTCTGTGTCAGACTTTATTCTCAGCTGGATACCTTTATGTCAAGTTCATGTGTGTAACAGTTGAGGGTCTTGACTTATTTAGTTGTTTATTAACATTTATTTATTTATTTGTATTTATTTTCCAGGGCAGAGCACTGATCTCCATGGACCATTTTTGAACTCAGCCTGGGAGTTTTGTCTGGTTAAGTGACTTGCTCAGAGTCGCACAGTTAAGGAATCAAACCTTGCACCACTGGATCACAGAAAACAGCTTGTTAACAGTTATTTAATCTTCTAAGCCAACTGCCATACCGGTCACAGTAGTTATTGTTTCTGCTTCAGTATCTGATCCACACGTTTTAATTTCAGCTGAATGCCTTCTGTGTTGGATCCACATGTCCTCCTCTCTGTGTTAGATTTTTCTATGAACAGCTGCAGTGTCACTCTGGCACAGGAGTTACTGTTACTGCCTTACATTGCTTGACCTCAACTGTTAATTTTTCAGATGGAGTCTGCATTTCCTCTTGCATTGACAGACTGTATTTTTTCCTTATGGATAGCTATATATCAAGGTGTACATCAAGTCTGGAGAGTTTCATATTACAGGACGTGAGCAAGTATCTTAGGCTAGTAAGTATGGCACAGGCCTTAGACACTGCTGTTGCTGGTCACTTAATGATATTGTCTAGATTGGTATTTATAGCTGTTTTGCTTTATTGTGGTGATGCCGAGCAAGGATCCTTCAAGAATCATGTTTGAGAAAAGATCAATGGACCACTAAGAGGCTGGAAGTAGCACAATATCTCCTAAGAAGTTAAAAGCATTCTGCACTTATAATAAGGCATGGGAGCAAAGTTATTCATGGGTGCAATATATTCCAAATGCAGATGCCATGGCCAAGTGCACAACCTGTGGAATAACTTTCACTATTAAGTAGGATGGAGAAAAGCCACTGAAAAGCCACCAGACATCAGGCGAATATCAACAAAGCCCTCAGCTCCAGAAGCTGAACTTTTTAATGACAAAGTTTATTCATCCATTTAATATAACTAGTGAAACTTCCAAAGTGGCAGCAGCTGAGGTGACAGCAGTTTATTATGTTGTGAACCGCAATCAATCATATGTCTCTATGGACTGTGGAGGTAAGCTGGCAAAGAGGTTTTTCTGTGAGTCTACTGTGGCTTTGAAATT
Source organism: Protopterus annectens (assembly GCF_019279795.1). NCBI lineage: Eukaryota > Metazoa > Chordata > Ceratodontiformes > Protopteridae > Protopterus > Protopterus annectens. The sequence continues at coordinate 773,228,953 of NC_056735.1, forward strand.
CAGCTATGGAAAGACAAAATCTGAGAACATTGTAATGAATGTATTTGCATCTCATTTAAAGGAGCTCCTTCTGCAGGAACATGGCACCTCCTATTTCTCACTTGGATCAGATGCATCCAATAAAGGGAATAGAAAAATGTTCCCCCTGGTACACAACAGAAATGTTTGAATTTCTATGAGAATCATAACAAAAGTGCTTAATTCAGCTTTACAAGAATAAGGGACATCCTTGTACAGAAAGGACTGAAATATAAACTTGTATAGCTATGCTGCAGACAACGCCTCAGTTAGTTATGGAAAACACAGGTCTGTTTTTAAACATCTGGAAGCTGAGGTGGCTCACATCA